>NC_134409.1:140896560-141196560 GCF_038048845.1 Mixophyes fleayi
ATCATCAACATTTATTTATATAGTGTCAGCAAATTCCGTAGCGCTTTACCAAAATACCCCTCACTTACTCCACCACATGACCTCAGTCCCCCATTTGCCACAAAATGTGCCCACATGCACTCAGACCCCACAAGCCCTCAGCTTCTACAAGTACCCCAAAGCTCTTCACATACCCCTCAGACTTCCCCACAACAGGAAGGAGGGAGAGTATGCAGTTTCCTGACTTCTTTGCGGCTTGCAAAGTTTTTGTGAGTGACGGATGGCTTGCCTTGGAGCCCACAGAGGAAGGAAAGAGAGCACACTGACTGCCCAAGTTGTGTAGCGGTCATGTGACGTGGAAGTTATATGTGACTTTCTGCCTTACAACAAACCAGAAAGTCAGATCGGGAGCAGCCAGTTGGGGGCCACAGGTGAAGGCTCGCCGTACTGCTGTAAATGCTTCAACATGGATGCAATGTGTACGGATATCTACAATACATGTAACTGTACCCGCAAATCAAATTCTAGGTGTACAAATGAAAATGAAGCTACATATATATATATATATATATATATATATATATATAGAGGAATGAGACACACCCTGCACAAACTCACATGGAACAAACAATCTCCATTAATATGTATTTAAGCGTTATAAAATCCCACAGGAAGACACTCACATTGTGCTATTATACATACAAACTCGCTCTGCGTGATTGTACACAACGTCTGTGTTTCAGGAAAGTATTGATTTGAGAGCACAGCTCTCACATTTAAAGGTCTTCTGACACGACCAGTTTTACTTACATAAAAGATATCATCGGGTTATAATAAGAGCGGGAGCTGTGGGTGTATTGTCTCTAAGATCTGCTCTCTATACATTATTAATCATACAATATATACCTAGTGCTTAAAACATAGGCTGAACATATGTAATGGAAGGATTCATCATGCTATTGGATGTATTGTTACACCCACGGGACTGGCTGGTTGGCTGCATTACTTTCTGCCATTCCCAAGTTACATTACACACTATAGAGATTGTGCTGTACCTCAGTTACATAACTGTATGACCCTATTATACTTTATACTTAGTTAATGCTAAGTTTATACTTAGTTAACTGACTCTTCCTGCTTAATTCCTACTAATTGCAATAAAGTGATGTTAATTGCGTATATGTCCTATTACGGTTGGATTATTGTAAGGTTCATCCTTACTGACAAGGTTAAAATCACGGATGTTGCGTCAGGAAGGAATCATCTGACATGTTTTGAACTTAGAGAAGACTGCAGTCCTTGGTGGATACACAAGATCTCTGTACAGCAGCTGGGAGTGAGGTGCACAAGTCATCGCTTGGTGCCAGCATGGTATTGGGGGGGGGTCACTTTACTATAGACCACTGTGTGTGGATTAGTGTTGGGAAATCTAGTTCATTTTGAAGATTAGTTTATTCTGATCTAGTTCACACAAAAGATTAGTTCAAAAGATTAGTTCATTTCACTCATTTCACTCAGTAGTTCATTTCACTCAGTAGTTCATTTCACTCAGTAGTTCATTTCACTCATTTCACTCAGTAGTTTATTTCACTCATTTCACTCATTTCACTCATTTCACTCAGTAGTTCATTTCACTCAGTAGTTCATTTCACTCATTTCACTCAGTAGTTCATTTCACTCAGTAGTTTATTTCACTCATTTCACTCATTTCACTCATTTCACTCAGTAGTTCATTTCACTCAGTAGTTCATTTCACTCAGTAGTTTATTTCACTCATTTCACTCATTTCACTCAGTAGTTCATTTAGTTCATTTAGCTCAGTTAGTTCAGTTAGATCACTGGCTCTGGAACACTGCTGAGAGAAGTGATTGGAGACATAGATCTAGTCTATTACACATACTGTAGGCATATATACTACATCTCATTAGATGAGTTATAGTCCTGTTAAAATGATCAGATAAGTTTAATATGTCAGATCATTTTTAATATTTTAAAAAGGGCAATCACTTATACAAAAACTAGTAGTGACATGCTGAGCTCTGCAAAGTTAATTACATTTTCATTATTATTTTTTATTTCCATAATATGCAAATGAAAAAGACCCAAATTCAGAGTATTATAAAGTGTCACTTTTTTGCTTTTAAAATTGAGATCAGTGCAATCAGGATATAGGGGAGATGTACCAAACCTTAGGGGGGGAATTTTTACAGCTGTAAAAAACCCCCAAATAGGCATCAAGTCACTGGGGGCGGGGCCAAAATGGTGCAATTCATGAAGCCACGCCCCCTACGCCAATACCCCGCTCCAGGAACTCCCAGACGTAAACAACATAATGTTGGCAATTATGACTAATCAGCTTCTGTCATTTATCTAGCAGAGTCTATAAAATATGGGGTCAGTTGATAATTAGTATCAACCGAACAAAGTAGTATGTGAGGCACTCCTGTCCACAAAAGAATTTTTTGACTCATAAACACAATCAATTTTATTGTTAATTTTCCATATGAAGATAAAATCAACTTTATTGGTAGTTTCCTTAAAATTTTAGACAGATATTCAGAATATCATCAGAGTAGGCGAATTTAAAATATATAGAAGTGCAAAAGATAGAGATAAAGTGTTAAAGAGATTAAAGAGACCCATAGGGGGAGCCGGTCACAATTGCTGGTTAATTTCCTAGTTTAGTGAGTATATAGCTAAATCAATAATAGTTGGTCCAATCTCCAATATAGTTATTGTGGAGATTACATATCATTAGACCAAATTAGCTAATATATTCACCGAGATGTTTGCTGTAATATATACAGTCACCGTTATAACGATCAAGGGTGGGTATTGATTGTTCGTGTTAATTGTATAATTATTCTGTCACACAACCCAGAATATAGATATGTATATTGTATAAACTTCAGAGGAAGGAATTGATTAGGTGGACCCTTACTTTTTTATTTTTTATTTCTCGTTTTTTACTTTTGTGATTTATTAAATATTTTTATTTTTATATATCTTGTCATAAGAATGGTGTTTAGACAGTATATAATTTCAATTGGTTACATCCACCAATCCCACCAGTGGAGTATATGAACATCCAAAGTATTATTCCCTACAGCACGGCAGAAATATCCCTGCTATGAAGTGATTATACCGAATGGCTCTGTTATCCAAAACTGGTATTGAGAGCTCTAAATCTGGTTGTGGTCATCTAATCTCTATGTGGTGATCCTAACTAAGTGGAGCGTCCCATCGTTGTATGTGGCCACTATAGTACTGAGCGGAACCGCTCATTGGGATAACCAAACATAAGGATTGTTGTCCTAATACCAAAACCCTATAGCGAATCTAGCATTGCGGTAAAACTACTAAATAATGATAGCTATATTATTAACAGTGAACTCAATCTCAGAACACAATAACGGAGGAGTCCCACCGACCGGCTCCCTAGTTCCGGGTCTGTGATGTCATGCATCACGCTACCCGATGTACGTTTCGCCCTATCGGCTTATTCATGGGATTCATTCAGTACTATAGTGGCCACATACAACGATGTAGGGTTGAGGTGGATCACGCGTGATCGAGCCTGTCCACGTGTGTGAACCAGCTTGAACAAGTTAAATTAATCAATTTTTTACTATTTTATGGTGGATCTAAATCTCGAATGGCAAACACCTTATCAAAAATTCAAATGCTTTGTGGATATTTAAAAAATATCATGAAATCATTGTTAGTGTTTCGAAAAAAATAAATAAATGTAAAAATGCAAATTTTAGCACAAACCTGGAGCGTGAGAGGTGAACTCCGAACAGCAGACAAGGGGCTGCAAATGTCAAAGCGCAGGTTAAAGCCGCTCGGAGCCTTCAATTCGGTGAAACTAGATTGAATTTGGAACCGCCACAATTTTTTTTACCATATCTACTGGTGACTAAGGGGCACATTTATCATTCATCGTAGAAATAGAGAAATGGTTATCAATCCTTATTCATTTCTCAAATTTATCAAAACCGGAGCACAGAAACAGCAGTCCCGATAATCTGCTGTTTCTGTGAAAAGAAAAATCATACTTACCCCCTCCTCGGACGCGCTGTATTCCCATCTCCTCCTCCTCTTTTTTTTTTCATTTGTAGATGCAACTGCGCATGTGCAGTCTAGAGACCTCCAGGCTGTGCACAGACACGAGAATAGTGTTTCTGCATCTGTAGTCTGAAATGAGATCAGATGACAGGGAGGGATCACAAGATAACTCCCTGCACATGCGCTGTCCAGCTCTTCTCTCCGTAGCAGAGCTGGACATAACGAGGAAGAAAAGAATCTGTAACAGTTCCGATGATGTACGTCAGCTTCAGCTGTACATTTACATTACAAGTTTCCGAAAAATTTGTTTTTTCGGAACTTGTTAAATGCCGGCCCCGAGCAGTCACCATTCTGTTGTATACACTGTTGTATGGTGACTGCTAGAAAAAACGAAGTGCAGAGAAAATTAATGGTTTTGGAGATTAAACAGTCCGATGGAGCTGTCATAAATATCAATTGGAGACTTCCATTACCTAACTACACGATAGTGCAATACCGTCTATTGTTAAATATGCCCCTAAAGCAGCACAGAGCCGCCGTGAGGAGAGGGAACTGCTCAGACTGAGGAGAACTTATTATGTATCAGTATCAGACCTCGGCATCTCCAGAAGTGGTCACAGATGAGAATTCTACAGAATACACTCACGGATGGAAGAGAAATGTCGCCTAACCAGAGTGTGGCTAAATGCCAGTAAGACAGATTGGTACCTGGACTCCACGGCCACCATTGAGGGTTACAGAGGGCGCTGGTGTAAATTGTGTTATATTCTATACACATCTGTAATGAGATGGACATATTGTTCTTTACCTCTACATACGTGGATATCTTCTTATCTCCTGCGCACTAAGTCACAGTTTATAGCAGCAGAATGTTCCTCTGAATCTCTGCCATGAAATAATAGTAAATTAATGTTCTCTGTTGAAGTGGAAAGTGGAGGCCTAAATTGGGTCTCAATAAAAATATACAACGAGACTCTTAGATCGTCATCTCTGACCTGGTGCAAAAATTAAGTCATTTTGTGAAGGGAAAATGGTGTAAATGCCCCCACATACAGTGTCTGCCCCCTCCACCCCATCACCTCACTACAATAATCTAACTCTGCAATATTAAATCTAATAAGTGCTGCAGTGCAAACGTCTACCGCCATTTTATTCTGCGAACCAATGCGGATATGTAAGCAGACGGCTGGACCAGAGCTGAGTTTGAGTCATATTTTGCCTCTTATATACGGACCTCTGATGCCCACCAATGACAGTTATGGGATTAGGAGTTAAATCCCTTTTCGTAATATAAAGACTTTCCGGGCCACATTACCCAAGCACAGGCTCTGTTGGGTTATTTACTTGTAGAGTAATAAATAAATAAAATCTCTTTTCATAAATGTTCCTATAAATATTTGACACTGGAAAATGAATATTAAAAAATGATGACTTCAGTTTCTTGTATCTATATTATTATTTCTCTGCTTCACATGTTCACCAGGATCCCACTAGCGTGGCGGAGAGAGATCACACACTGTACACTGGATCGCTGCTAATTCAGTTTGTTGGTTCTTTCAACTTCCATATTGTTGAAAGTTTCATGTTCTGGCTACTGGTTGGTCTATTCATGTGACTGTTCTAATGTTCTGATTGGCTGCAGGTTGGTCTAGTCATGTAAATGTTCTACTGATCTGATTGGCTACAGGTTGGTGTAGTCCTTTGAATGCTCTAATGTTCTGATTGGCTAGAGGTTGGTCTATTCACATGACTGTTCTAATGCTCTAATTGGCTACAGGTTGGTCTAGTCTTGTGAATGCCCTAATGATCTGATTGGCCACCAGTTGGTCTAGTCCTGGTCTATTCTAATGCTCTGATTGGCTGCAGGTTGGTCTAGTCCTGCGACTGTTCTAATGTTCTGATGGGCTGCAGGTTGGTCTAGTTCTTCGACTGTTCTAATGTTCTGATTGGCTGCAGGTTGGTCTAGTTCAGTGTTGGCTAACTTGTGACACTCCAGGTGTTGTGAACCTACAAATCCCAGCATACCTGTCCAGCAATAAGCTGCTATTTATTGGCAAAGCATGCTGGGACTTGTAGTTTCACAACACCTGGAATGTCACAGGTTGGCCAATACTGGTCTAGTTCTTCAACTGTTCTAATGTTCTGATTGGCTACAGGTTGGTCTAGTCCTGTGTATGTTCTAATGCTCCGATTGGGCATGTTCCTGGACATATTTATTTGAGAATGTAATAGTTCCTCATACTTCAGTGGAGTGTGACTAATAATTAAAATCAATAAAGAGAAAATAGCTTTTCTGGCACATATAGCAAACAGGATAAAGAGATTTGATTATTCTACTGAAGCAGAAATTGGTCATTTATGGTGGCCAAAACACTTTAAAACCACTGAAGAAGTTGTGTCTGTGTCGACATCCAATCGTCCTGCAGACAAAGCATCTGGTCCCCAGGATTCTTCTGTCCCTTCTCCTCTGACTGACTGCGTCCTTCTCACAACAGGATAAGTGACACAGACAGAATGAAGCTATGGAGAACGGCACTGTCCATTTACACAAACTCACAGTGACACATTGTATATCTCTGAGCCAGATAGCTGTCTGCCTGTGTATCTCAGCGCTCTCTGGCCGGGGGCAATTGTCTGGATGTCCACTTCCTTTATAGTCTAAGAAATGTTGGGTTGTTTACTAATTAATGGTCACAATTCTACCTATTTGATTTTATTATTCATTATTGATAGTGGAGCTCTGTACATGGCAATATATGTTCACATGAGTTAGTATCTTATAAACAAGGTACAATCCAAACCTGATCTCTTATTTGGAAAAAAGAGGTACAGGCTGAGGAATGAATAGGGAAGGGGCCGCAGGGACGGGTGGGACAGGAGACTAGATGTAAAGATGTATTTTTATTGTGTCATTTCTTTAAGGCCAGTGATAGGGTACTAGGACTGTTTCCATGTTCAGGTCTGTCCCAACAGACCAGTGGTGAGTGGGGTCACGAGGCAATGTAGGGGTGGAGTTGGCTGAGCCACTAGGCACACCCTAGGGTCATGGCAAGCCTAAAATATGACTATGCTTACAATTTTTGGAGGAAGTATACCTGTGTCTCAATTCCAAAATGTTCAGTGTTGGGACTGGTGCTGGTGTGTGTGTGTGTAATACTGTAATGTACACAATAATTGTTATTTAGGGTTAACATGCCTATGTATCACTAAGCATCAATAAATACTTACAAGCACCAATCAGGTGAGCTGATTGTGCCTCTTCCTGCTGGGTCAATCAGAGCAAGACATGTGAGGGACATGTTGCAGTCAGAGGGAATGCTGAGAGGACTGTATTGTATAAATGGCACTAAAATGCTCTCTGTATTGTATAGAAGTCATTATAATGCTATTTGTATTGTATATCAGACACTAGAATGTTCTCTGTATTGTATAGATACCTCTAGAACGCTCTCTGTATTGTATAGATGACACTAGAATGCTCTCTGCATTGAATAGATGCCACTAGAATGCTCTCTTGTATAGATGCCACTAGAATGCTCGCTGTGTTGTATAGATGGCACTAGAATGTGCTCTGTACTGTATAGATGACACTAGAATGTTCTCTGTATTGTATAGATGACACAAGAATGCTCTCTGTATTGTATAGATGCCACTAGAATGTTCTCTGTACTGTATAGATGACACTAGAATGTTCTCTGTATTGTATAGATGACACTAAAATGCACTCTGCATTGAATGGATGCCACTAGAACACTCTCTGTATTGTATAGGTGCCACTAGAATGTTCTCTGTACTGTATAGATGAAACTAGAATGTTCTCTGTATTGTATAGATGACACTAGAATGCTCTCTGCATTGTATAGATGACACTAAAATGCACTCTGTATTGAATAGATGCCACTAGAATGCTCTCTTTATTGTATAGATGCCACTAGAATGCTCTCTTTATTGTATAGATGCCACTAGCATGCTCTCTGTATTGTATAGATGCCACTAGCATGCTCTCTGTATTGTATATCAGTCACTAGATTGGTCCCTGCATTGAATATAAATCCATGTGGTTTTCGCTATGCCCATTTTCATGTTGCAGCACGGTGGTAGAAGAGCCTGGGCTGGTGTAGAGGGCCCCCTCCCTAAATAATTGCCTGTATCACATGTAAAATTCTCCAAAGAGATTTGTCCATGCTCCTGTTCAGAGATGTTGTGGTGTAGAGGTCCAGCTGGAACGTTTGGTGTTTCTTCAGCTGTGATGTGTTGGTCAGGAACAACGTCTCCTCGTTCTGTCTTAGCAGTAATCTGTATATTGAGATATAACAAAGTATGAACCCTGGTCACCCTAGATGCCACCCCCTAAACCCTGGCACCCTGGGCGATAGCCTAGGTTCAGATAGTGGTAGCTCCTTGCCTGGTCTTTATAATCAGGTCTTGAGCTTTGGATCATTTATTATATAGCAGAAGATTTTTCTGTACAGAAAGTTTGTGTCTCTCCTCTCTCTGCCATCAGTGAGTCACCCACCTCTTGTCACGCTGTCAGAGGGATCAGACACACATACTGAGCACAATTAGCCGTCTAATTGATGTTACATGGGGATATCACTGACTAATGATGCTGCATAGATGAGAGAGAGCGATGGCCATATTACCTCACAGCTGAGAAGGGGGAACATGCGTCTTCCTGCCAGGCTTATAGGGGGGGGATTATACAGGATCACATGGACAGTATGTACAAAGAGCTTACAATCTAAGGAGATGGGTAAACGGTACCACAAGGTGACATCTCAGGTAAATGTAGAAGATTCCCAGGTCTAGACCTGTATCACTGTTACGGTATAGTACAAAATAGCTTATTCATCTTACGAACATGAAAGTGGTGCAAAACGTACAATACCGAAAAACCTTTTTTTTTTAAAGATAAGTTCAAAGATTTTTTTCCCTTCTTGATGAAGAAGTCTCATAAATGATGCTGTAATTTAGATTGTCACTGGCTGGTGCGACTCAGATTTCACTGTATTTGTGACATCACCATTACTATCCACATTCCTCATATTGCTCCATATATTTTGGATTTTTTTCATTGAGTGCTAATAGACGACTGAAGATGCAGATTTGCATATGATTTGCATGGCCCTGTAACTCAATAGGCCGCATGAGAAGTGGGCTTGTCGGCTTTACAGCAGCCGCGTAGCATGTATCTAACAAATTATCCTTCAATAAATTGATACTTTGCTCCAGGTGATGGTTTTATTAACCGTCATTTGGTATCATTACTGAGAACAGTTCAGCTTTGTATCATTTACAGTCAAAAATTGTACATATTTCCATATAATATAGAGATTATACTTATTTGTGCGCCGAAGGTGCAAGGTCCTAAACAAGATTATAATTTCCAGTGAAGTTAATTAAAAGTCTCATTAAGCTAAGTGCAGCTAATTAAATCATTGGTTCTTCCCATGCCTGAAAATTCTGTTCAATAAATGAATTAATGTTTGTTTGTTTTATTATTAAGTTTTTAATTGAAGCAAATGAGAGCTTTGCACATCTCAAGCGTATGACAGCTGTTGCCAAATAAAACATTTCACGCACGGATTATGTGTTGCTGTGTATGTGCACAGTACCTCAGACCATTTCAGTGGTGCCGGATTGATAATGCTTATTAAAAAGTCATTATTAATGGAATAACTATTCAAGGAATGTATCGCAGCATTAGATTTCCCAGCCTCGGAGACGCAGAACTTATGTACCTTGTGTGAATGTTACATCCCACACTCTCTGTATTCCATCTCCTGAGTGTTGCAGGGACAGTTATAGTAAAGGACTCTTTACCTTAGAGATACTCCAAGCACTTATCAGCTGACTTATCAGTAAACTCTGGACAAACCCATCATCATCATCATCATCATCATTTATTTATATAGCGCCACTAATTCCGCAGCGCTGTACAGAGAACTCATTCACATCAGTCCCTGCCCCATTGGAGCTTACAGTCTAAATTCCCTAATATAGACACACACTCACACACATAGACATATACATACAGACAGACAGGTAGAGACTAGGGTCAAAACCCAGGGAGAGAAGAGCAGACAATGTCTACAGTGTTTTGTTTTGTATCTTCTTCAAGGTTTTATCCATCGTCTATCGGAGTCATTTATCATATGGACCAACTGGAGCCGTCCAACTGGGCTCGGCTCGGACAGCACCGTACGGAACATATACAAGATCTTGGATCTACAGAGATAGAACAAACAGAAACACAGAAGTGAGGAGAGAGGGCAACTACAGACCTTTTATTCCTTATATCACCCTAATACCCTGATGTTCATGTGTTATAACACTGAGCCCACCATTATAACCTCTAGAAGGGATAGGCTGGAACAAGAGATTCAGGAGATGATCAAAACTATTCCTATTCAGCTCATTATATAAAATCTCATACATTTCACTGGCAAAATTTGGCCTGACTTTGTGGTCCTGTTATATGGCCAGTTCTACCGCCGAACCGCGCAAAATTTTGCCACATTTTCTCTCCTCTCTAATTGTGGGTTACCCCTGTTAGTTGTGAAACGCTCTATACAATCTATTAATGCAGAGCTCTAGAAAGAACTATTAAGCTGCAGATTATTGGTACAGAATAGTACTAAACATAATACAGGTTTATTGGTTCAGTCCCTGTGAGAAAAGAGAACTCCTCACACTCCCGGGACGTGATATATTTCTATATAGAGATATTGTATGTAAAGTTGCATTGAGATAAATACACGGTGCATCCAGCTGCGTTACATGAGACCCGGACCGCTGGAACGTTATACTGTGGGGACCCTACGGCTGTGAGCGACAGATCTCAGGTGCGTGGACAGCTGTTTCTCCATCAGGAGATTAACCATCTTCTCGCCAAGCACCAATGCTTGCACAACCATAAGCAATATACAATATTTGATTAGCAGACTAATCTTATTCTTTCCTAAGGCTCTATTGCAATGGTATAGGGAGTGGAGCTGGCAGTATTGACAGTAATCATCGTCTCTGTTATATTATTTATATCTGAACACATCCAGTTTTCTGCAAAGGCTAAACAGCCCGTGGGGCGGTCCTGGCAGCAACAGTAGAGAGCTTTTAATAACTGCTCATGACATATAATCAATATATTAAGGAATTATTGGAATTGGAAAAGATATATATGAGAAATTGCAATGCCTGAAGTTTCTAGTGTATATACTTTCTAAGGCTAATAGGATTGTAGTGTTTCATATACAGAGAATTACAGAAGAGGGGATGGAAAATATTGTAACACAGACAGATTTGGCGCATTGCCTGAGAGGCTGCAAATCCTGCTCTGTGTGTTAAAGGATTGCTGAGAAAAATACCAGTTACAATCCTAAACTGTATCCGCAATACATTGTAAAACCTGAACCAATAAGCTGGGATAAGTGACAGAAAGCAATTACTGTACAACATTCAAGGAGAGTTCCACAATTAAAGTTCACATTAAATTGATGTAACAACACCATAAGAGGAATGAATATAGAATACAAAATATTTGTGTTCTTTGTTACACTCAAACAGAAAGTAACGGACAATTGTAGCTTAGAAATTCATCCAAAAAGAAACATTTGAGTGTAATGTACAGGGCTGGCGATTGGTACTATACAACAAAGTGTCAGGTACTGTAAACTGGCAAAGTTGTGCAGGAGGAAAGACGGCACAACCCGACAGTAGGCTGTGTGTGTAATGCAGGGCATACAAAGACACAGGCACCATGTATGTTAGGTTACACCTCACCTTCCCCCCTCATCTCTGGTGCAAGATCTGGGCATTCTGTGCCCGTGGGAGGCTGGATGGCTGCTTGCCTGGAGCAGATCCTGCTCTACAGTGCCAGGGCCCCTGGCAGCTCAACCCAACAACACAACTCCAATAATCTGGCATCATTACCTCTAATAGGGAATCTGTTAACCCTTTATCAGCCCCTGCACAGAGCTACCAGCACCCAGTGAGATACATCCGATCCTTGGGATGGGTATAGGGCAGATCAGTGCATCACATGGTGACATTGAGGGTAGATAGACAGTGCGGCGATAGCAGCTTTATACATGAAGAGTACAAACCAGAGCAGAAATACCAACCTGGGGCCTGGAAACTGGGTCTATTTGCTGCATGTCTGTAACCGATCCCAGAGCGACCCACCTGTTACAGAGAGACACTACTCCACAGGCCCACTGCATCGTGTGTACTGGAGATGACACTGTGTGTTCTGTGATAGGTTGGCCCAGTGACTGCGCTATGCCAGGGATCTATCACAACTCGGTAGACAGCTTCCGGCACTCTGATTGCTGAATGGCCACTATCCATCACAGGGTCACCCAACATAGACAGGACTATGATGACAGGTAAGTATGCCAGCGTGGTCTGCCACTGAGGATCTGGTATTTGCTACCATAGATTAGGGTCACTATATTGTACGCCAGCCACCAGAATGCAATTTATATTGTTACCAGAATGGTCTCTGTACTGTAGGAATCAGTAACAATATAAACTGGGGATTTTATCTCTATTCTGCTATGTATACATCCAGTAATATACACAACTTACTTAGAGAACCTCAGCTGCCTGCTGCCACTAGTACAGATATTAAGACATTAATGGGGACAGGTGATGACATTCATGTGGGTGTATGAGATATGGTCAGTTATGAGATTCCAGGGGCAGTTTGCATGGGGTCTAAAACCTCCAAAGAAAAACTGTTTAAATGTTACCAAATGCATGAAACATAAAATGTGATAGTAGCGGATTCTCCTCTCCAAGCACAAGGGCTGCAAGTGTCAGATACTGATGCAAGTTCTGCGGATTCACAGTGTGACAAAGTTTCCGCAAGGCACATAATCACACAGCACATATTGGGGTGTATCTAACTAGCGCCCTGGGTGCACAGAGTCAGTGTGTTTGGTGATCTACCTCCAAATGTATCCCTTCTCTCCGCTCCTGCAGCGCTGCTAGGGGTGCAGAGAGACGGAAAAC
Organism: Mixophyes fleayi; assembly: GCF_038048845.1. Lineage (NCBI taxonomy): Eukaryota > Metazoa > Chordata > Amphibia > Anura > Limnodynastidae > Mixophyes > Mixophyes fleayi. The sequence continues at coordinate 140,909,620 of NC_134409.1, forward strand.
AGACTCATTGTCCAGCTCCTTACATTACATTAAACTTTTCTATTTTTGTCCTAAAATACTTTTCAGTTAATTTTCTTCATTTGGGGCTTAAATTAATCATGACAGTGAGAGGATATCAGGACTGTCTTTATTTTTCTATGTGAAGCATTTTATTACATTGGTTGGAGGATCAGTGTACCGGTGTCTTATACTGTGCCTGGCATAAAATATATGATATAAAAGTGTAGACGTGTGATTTCACATATTATCTCACTGTGCCATTCATGTCTTGGGAGCCTAAATAAACTAACGCAAATTAGGGCACAGTCCCAACATTCACTGCTCCCACGATTCCACCCCTCTTCCCCCCTATTCCACCCCCCTTCCCCCACCAGAGTTCTATCTCTTAGATTTTGGCCATTGAGATGTTCACAGATGGTTTAAGTCAAGCGACAAATGGGTTGTTTGGCCAGTCATTGTTAACACATTTTGCTATTTTTGTTTATTTCTAAAGTGGGGATTTTGTGTAAGTTCGGATGAAAACATGATGAGGTTCAGTGTTTTCATTAGACTAAGACTCAGCAAGATACTGAGGCAAGAGGAAAATAGAGGAGCACGACCCCATACACCAGCAAGGACACATGAAGGTCACTTAGGGGGCATCTGGTCATATTATCAGATACCAACATCAACCCTTTGCCACAATAATCTGATCTTCTAATATCACTTTCCTATGTGTGTCATAAGGACCTAATTGCCACGCAGTGACTGTGGGGACCAATCAATGCACCTACTGGAGATTAACGGGCGAAGATTGTATTGCCGGAACTTGGCACCTCTACAGAATGATTTGTCGCGCTGCAACATCACTTATCTCTACCACCTACAAATGTCTGGACACCTCCTAATTCGTCACTAATTTGAATAGTGTGCATACGAGAAGAGGGCATGGTCACATTACATGGGGCGCGATGTCACGTTGGGGAGTGTCACGTTCCCACAGGGGTGTGTCAGAATATCGGAGGCGCTGGGCTGCTCCCCTTCCATGTTGCGCGCACCAGTTGCTGGTACTTGCGCCATTGAAGGGGCACACCTCCCAACAGTCCCTGAATTTGTACACACATCCGTGGGATCAGGAAGTGTCTATACATCATAATCTATAAAGCAGCACAGAACCGTCAACGGGTCAGAACCGAGCAGCCAGGAGAAGATCTCTAGACACATGGAGGGAAATGGCGGATTTCATTGATGACAGTTAGCAGAACGGTCCCGTGTGTATCATTAATGATACTGTGTAACTGATAATCTGTCACTTTTGCTGTCCTCATTGTATAATCCCTGCCTGAAAGGTCTTAAGAGATATATAATATGCTTTTTATGTTAAATGCTTCCTAATCAGTGAATGATACCGCCACAATTTCTATGTTTGTCTGGGCAAGTTCCCAGCGTCCTGAGGGAGTAATGCTGTAAATTTAGCCTCAGGCTCGTGGTGTCCCTGTAGGCCGCAGTTTGTTGTCACATCAACTACTACAAAATCTGACATTGCGTTTTCCTGCAGTCAGATCTCTCTTTCCTCCCTCAGGAAGCACACGCTGTCTTTTTTGTGAGAACTAAGAGAATTTAGCATAGATAAAAGATAAATAAAACTTCTCATGGCAGAGGAGCGAGAGAAACAAATGGAGGTCACCCTATGTAATCTGTTTATACCCAGACATTGGCTAGATGGTTGTGTAAGGCTGCCATCTAACCAGTATTTTACCGTAAGACCTGGAACCAGTAATAATTCTATAATAGCAGTGGAACAAACGGTATTTTCCCATTATAAGTCCTGAAGACCCCTGACTGTCAGATGTCTCTGTCCCCCAGGAGCCAGACTGTGACAACTGAGAGAATTGATAAGTGGGGAAAGAGAAAGCAGGGACAGGAGACAAACAGAGGTCACTGTACAACCTATATTTCTATATATATGGAATGTTTCACTTTTATGCCACATACAGTCGTGCAGCTCCCTCTAGTCCTTCAAAGGAGAACTCCATCAAGAAGCAAGACGTTCCAGACGGCTCTAGTAGAATCAGGCCGGGACCCCCAGTGTCTGTGTAATGGTTAAGTATTCCTGGCTTCTCTAGTGACTCTCACACAAGACGGCACCAAGCAAGCACTGAATTATGCCCGTATTATTTCCTACTTCTGGCTGGCCTTCCACGGGAAAGATTACCTCTCTGGAATATAATGCCGGTGTTAACCCTATAAATCCTTCCACAATATCAGTCCTGCCTGTATTCCTGGCCTCACCCTAAATACTGCCCCAGCCGCCCTGTGTGCTCTTCCAGTGACCCCAATGTTACCAGTTCCCATGCACAGCTAGGAGACGTCTCAGCTCCCCTATTTATAACTCACTTTAAACCCACCCTACCAGATACTCTGCTCACACTTTATCCAGCTCTTCAGAGGTAAGATTCATCCAGATAAAAGCACAGCGATGATCAGACTGAATTCATGTTTATATTTAGTGTAGGAAGACGTTGGTGTCAGTGTAACATGTATTGCTTTGCAATATGTGGAACTAACATTCCCTGTTAATAATACAGAATACAGCTCGACATAACCATTCAGCTTCCAGACTCGGATAACAATACTTAATAAACACTGACGATTTATGATACCTGGGCTCTTACTGAGAGTTACATCATTTAATACTCTAAGTTCCCTGATAGGGGTTATCCTTTTGCTCATAGCACACCGCAGGCCTCATTGAGAACTGCCACTGGTTTTGCAACAGTGTTTTTGGATGATTGGCCCAGATCGTTTCAAGAAAGTCACTTACTCTCCGCTCTTGGGAGACGCCTCTGGAAGAAGAAAATATTGTAATGTAAACACTCTCAGATATCAGGGGAACCGCGCTGTCACGTGTCAGGGGAACTGTGTTCTCACATGGCAGCGTAACCACACTATCATGTGTCAGGGGAACCATGCTCTCATCTGTCAGGGGAACCGCGCAGTCACGTGTCAGCGTAACCACACTATCATGTGTCAGGGGAACCATGCTCTCATCTGTCAGGGGAACCGCACAGTCACGTGTCAGCGTAACCACACTATCATGTGTCACAGGAACCGCACTATCATGTGTCAGGGGAACCGCGCTCTCACATGTCAGCGTAACCACACTATCATGTGTCAGGGGAACCGCGCTCTCACCTGTCAGGGGAACCGCGCAGTCACGTGTCAGCGTAACCACACTATCATGTGTCACAGGAACCGCACTATCATGTGTCAGGGGAACCGCGCTCTCACATGTCAGCGTAACCACACTATCATGTGTCAGGGGAACCATGCTCTCACTATGCCAGGGATCTATCACAACTCGGTAGACAGCTTCCGGCACTCTGATTGCTGAATGGCCACTATCCATCACAGGGTCACCCAACATAGACAGGACTATGATGACAGGTAAGTATGCCAGCGTGGTCTGCCACTGAGGATCTGGTATTTGCTACCATAGATTAGGGTCACTATATTGTACGCCAGCCACCAGAATGCAATTATAGTGCAAACCGCACTATCATGTGTCACGGGAACCGCACTATCATGTGTCACGGGAACCGCACTATCATGTGTCACGGGAACCGCACTATCATGTGTCAGGGGAACCGCACTATCATGTGTCAGGGGAACCGCACTATCATGTGTCAGGGGAACCGCACTATCATGTGTCAGGGGAACCGCACTATCATGTGTCACGGGAACCGCACTATCATGTGTCACGGGAACCGCACTATCATGTGTCACGGGAACCGCACTATCATGTGTCACGGGAACCGCACTATCATGTGTCAGGGGAACCGCACTATCATGTGTCACGGGAACCGCACTATCATGTGTCACGGGAACCGCACTATCATGTGTCACGGGAACCGCACTATCATGTGTCACGGGAACCGCACTATCATGTGTCACGGGAACCGCACTATCATGTGTCACGGGAACCGCACTATCATGTGTCACGGGAACCGCACTATCATGTGTCACGGGAACCGCACTATCATGTGTCACGGGAACCGCACTATCATGTGTCAGGGGAACCGCACTATCATGTGTCACGGGAACCGCACTATCATGTGTCACGGGAACCGCACTATCATGTGTCACGGGAACCGCACTATCATGTGTCAGGGGCACCGCACTATCATGTGTCAGGGGCACCGCACTATCATGTGTCACGGGAACCGCACTATCATGTGTCACGGGAACTGCACTATCATGTGTCAGGGGAACCGCACTATCATGTGTCACGGGAACTGCACTATCATGTGTCACGGGAACTGCACTATCATGTGTCAGGGGAACCATGCTCTCACCTGTCAGGGGAACCGCGCAGTCACGTGTCAGCGTAACCACACTATCATGTGTCACAGGAACCGCACTGTCACGTGTCAGGGGAACCGCGCTCTCACACGGCAGTGTAACCACACTATCATGTGTCACGGGAACCACGCTCTCTGATTGGCAGCGTAACCTCGCTGTCACGTGTCAGGGGAACCGCACTCTCGCGTGTCAGGGTTTCCGCAGTTCCCAATAATTAAAATTGGCTACATTTACAAATCACAAAACGGCTCAGTGCAGAATCCTCTTCGGTGCAATATACCGAGATTTGTGGAATGGGGAAAAAGCAGATTTTCATTTTGTGGATTGAGATTTGTGACATGAGATAAGGGGATAAAGAGGGGGCATTTTAGGGGTTATCCTTGTTGTGCAGTGGGGCTCTTACCTAGATAAATAAGGGCACCTTAAAACCTGCCCCAGTCGTCTAACGTGGTTGGTTAAATAAACTGTCAAACAGAAAAGTCATATAAACTATCCTCAGTCAGAGGACGCCCCTGGTGGCCATAGGAAACAGTGCCAACCAGAGCATTAGAATCAACATTAGATGTAGATGTAGATTAATTTCATACTTACCTACTTGCTCCTTGCTTTGTCCCGGAGAGGGTCGTGCCTGGAGGGCGGGAGGGGGCGGGCCAATGGCGTCATTTTGCCTCCCCCCCTCGCAACAGAAATGCCATTTTGTCACGGGGGCGGGGGTGGGATGCGAATCGCGTCATTTTGGGGTGCGGGATGCGGGAGATTTGCCAGCTCTCCCGGGAGTTCGTGAGACTGACCCGAATTTCGGGAGTCTCCCGGATATTCCGGAAGAGTTGGCAAGTATGATTAATATACATCTATCTGTATATCAATCTACAACTCGTAATAATTCCTGCACCACCACACACATCCAAAACCAACTTCCACTCTACACTATACCTACATCACTATCCTCTATTTATCCATACTCCTATCTATAGATACTCCTCCCACACCAATCCTTACCTATATCCTATTCTATCCATTGCCATTTGCTATTCTAACGATATTTAATTTTCATTTATCCTCTTACGGCCTCTCCCTTATCCTACACCATCTCACCCTGACTCTCCATCTGGGACTACCATCCCCAGCACGACGCCTCTAATAACATCAAGTTCCACAAACCTCGACCGCATCATAACGAACACATCTCATGGACAACAGTCACAAAACCACACCAAGACAGCCTACCATGTCCTGGGCTCCACAGCTTTACTAGAAGTAGTAAATACTCATCTTTCAATATTACGGAGATATTACAGAGAACGCGGTTTGGTGCTCAGATCCAGAATGAGAATCCAAATTCATTTATGTACCGGATTAGAAATTGTTTTATCGATTCCCCTTCCCATATTCACCTTTTTTTAACTTCAATAGTATTTTTATTTTTCTTACAAATATAAGGGATACAGAAAAAAATGAAGGGGAAGGGGAAAGGAAGACCAGAAAAAAATAAGGGGGGGGGGGGGGTACATAGTAGGGTAAACACGTTACAGCACTTCAAAATTCGCGATACTTAACATAGAGGAGACTCACAGGTCATTAGAACAGTAATACAATATATGAAAAGTATAAAGAGCATAAGCCCCTATTACAACAGAGAGGACAAGCTCCTATTGGGTTTATCCTAACGGGAGATTATGTGGGTTCTGACCAGGATTCGTTCAAGGTAAACTGTGAAAGAGGAAATAATGAATCAGTGCGAGCTCTGGCTGCCCCCTCTCCCTCAGTAGTATACACATGCCAGGAAAACCACTTTATTAGGTGTGATGAGGGGGATGAAGAGTATGGCATCCCCCACGTCTCCATCTCGAAGCTAAACTGTACTTTAGTGATCACTTTGCTTAACGTAGGCAGGGCGGGGGTTTTCCAATTTTGAGCCAATGCTGCCCTGGCAGCTATCAAAATATGACAAAACACATATCTAGCATGGAGAGGGAATTGAGGTGGAAAATGCTGTAATAAAGCTACTTCCAGAGTGGGATCTATTTTTTGAAAGGTGATCTTATTGGCAAACTCAAACACCTGCTCCCAGAATGGACGAAGAAGAGGGCATCCCCAAAATATGTGCATAATATCCCCTAGTAAGCCACATTGTCTCCAACAAAATTCCGATTGAGCGGGCCACATTTTGTGAAGACGAGTCGGCGTAATGTATAGTCTGTTAATTAACTTCATCTCGTATTTGCGTGAATTACATAAGTTTCTGCCCCTCGAGTAGATCTGACCAGAACTTGGCCCCATTCTCAATCCAATGATTTAAATTTAACTCTGGGATAAGCTTTGTCACAGTTGCCAGTGAGATATTAGAGGTAGGGACCATGAGGTTTTGGCTAATACCGGTAAATTTATCCCACACCGCCAGGGAATCCTTGAGTATCTTGGGAAGGAGAGCAGGTGTTGGACGCCAAGATTTAGGGACCCAGATCAGATCCTCTAATGGGAACTTCGGGCACAGTGCCCTTTCTAGATCAATCCACGGTTTCTGGTTTGGGGGGTAGAGACCAATCCCTTATTTGGGCTAGTAGACACGCGTGATGATATTTATGTAGATCTGGGAGCGCCAAACCACCATGTTGCTTGGGCAGACACATTCGAGAACCAGCCAAACGAGGGGGTTTACCTTTCCAAAGATAGCTTAACATAATTGACTGCAATTTATCAAATAGTGGTTTCGGGATATTGGCGGGTATAGTTCGAAATAGATACATCATTTTCGGAAGTACCGACATCTTAAAGGTTGCCAACCTTCCCAGCCAGGAAATCTCGCAACAGGCCCATGATTTGGTTAATGAGAGTAGTTGTTGTATCAAAGCCGAATAGTTTAGGTTAATTGTGCTATCCAGGGAAGGGGTGATCTTTATGCCTAAATATGGGAGAGCTACCGTTTTCCAAGAGTATTGAAAGGTTTTTTTGAGATGCATATTCACCTTTTTTTTATCTTATCACTCTGGAAAATAAAAAGAAATGACAAAAAAACAAAACCAACCCAAACACGCGGTCCTGATGACCAGTTCATACACTCCCCATATGGCAGTAGGACAGTAAGTGCTAGATACTAGCCAACACCCGCACTTAGATTAGGGCTTTCACTGGAATTTTTTTTTTTAAATTAAATCAATTAAATTGTCCACAAAGTTGAACATATACTTTTTTATGGGCTAATATTAATTTTATTTTGAAGTATTTTACATTGATTCAGGGAACTTTCTATTCATTTACAACTCATGAAGGCAAAATACATTGCTCAGAAACATTTAAGCTTCGTCTCCCTCCCCCTCCCTCTATTATCGACTATTACTTTATTACAGATAGATGAAGTTTTTCCCAGTGCTTCAAGTCCGCGCCATTATGAAAAAGCTGCAGTCATTTGAGCTACTGTGACATCACTGGCTCACCACTAAGTATAGATGAACAAATTCACGTACTGCATTTCTTCAAATATATATATATATATATATATATATATATATATATATATATATATATGATACATACAGTATATACACATAGTAGCTTTGCTTTCTCTTTAATATCGGATGCTGCGGCTCTTATCATGCTAATATAGTCTATTATATTCTGAACCTTTGCAAGTTAGAATGCATCAATTACTAAAGCCAGCATTAGTGGAAAAATCAAATAAGCAATTAAAAGCTGAATGTGCAGATAAGAAGTGCTTATATTTATTTTTAGCAGTAACAACTGCTTAGTAAGATGTAGTTACTTATAATTATTCCCCTGGAAGGTAAATGGTGACTATGACTTGTCTCTACTGCTGCAGCACCTACTGGAAGGAATCCATGCTCAGTCTGCAGTAATGCATTTCCTGTGGAAGTTCGCCACCTGCTGGGAATTTAGGTGTAGCACCGCACCTTCAATGCCACCTGGCACGCTCCGTCACCTTACAATAAATCATCATCATCACCATTTATTTATATAGCGCCACTGATTCCGCAGCGCTGTACAGAGAACTCACATCAGTCCCTGCCCCATTGGAGCTTACAGTCTAAATTCTCTAACATACACACAGACAGACAGAGACTAGGGTCAATTTTGATAGCAGCCAATTAACCTACTAGCAGGGCCGGACTGGCCATCTGGCACTTCTGGCAAATGCCAGAAGGGCCGATGGCTATATGGGCCGGCCCGACTCCCCCTGTCTTCTTGGTGGCTGGAGGAACCAGCCACCTCTGCTGCGCGCTCCCCAGCTCCCTCCCCCGTTATGCTGTGCAGCCAGTTACACTGGTGAGTTTCCTGTCTTTTTTAATTTTTTTTTTTTTTTTACTGAAGACGGGGGGGAAGGTCGCGGGGGTGCCGCGATTTTCGGGGGGGGGGGTGCCTGCGATTTTAAGGGGGGGGGGGTCGCGGGGGTGCCGCGATTTTCGGGCGGGGGTGCCCGCGATTTTCAGGTGGTGAGAGCCAGGGAGTGCTGGGAAAGGGGGTGAGAGCCAGGGGGTGCTGGGAAAGGGGGTGAGAGCTAGGGGGTGCTTGGAGAGGGGGTGAGAGAGCCGGAGGGGGTGCTGGGAAAGGGGATGAGAGCCAGGGGGTGCTGGGAGAGGGGGTGAGAGAGCCGAAGGGGGTGCTGGGTAAGGAGGTGAGAGAGCCGAAGGGGGTGCTGGGAAAGGGGGTGAGAGAGCCGAAGGGGGTGCTGGGAAAGGGGGTGAGAGCCAGGGGGTGCTGGGAGAGGGGGTGAGAGAGCCGAAGGGGGTGCTGGGAAAGGGGGTGAGAGAGCGGAAGGGGGTGCTGGGAAAGGGGTTGAGAGCCAGGGGCTGCTGGGAGAGGGGGTGAGAGAGCCGAAGGGGGTGCTGGGAGAGAGGGTGAGAGAGCCGAAGGGGGTGCTGGGAGAGGGGGTGAGAGAGCCGAAGGGGGTGCTGGGAGAGGGGGTGAGAGAGCCAGGGTGTGCTGGGAGAGGGGGAGAGAGCCGAAGGGGGTGAGAGAGCGGAAGGGGGTGCTGGGAGAGGGGGTGAGAGAGCCAGGGGGTGCTGGGAGAGGGGGTGTGAGAGCCGAAGGGGGGTGAGAGAGCGGAAGGGGGTGCTGGGAAAGGGAGTGAGAGAGCTGAAGGGGGTGCTGGGAGAGGGGGTGAGAGAGCTGAAGGGGGTGCTGGGAGAGGGGGTGAGAGCGGAAGGGGGTGCTGGGAAAGGGGGTGAGAGCCAGGGGGTGCTGGGAGAGGGGGTGAGAGAGCCGAAGGGGGTGCTGGGAAAGGGGGTGAGAGCCAGGGGTGCTGGGAGAGGGGGTGAGAGCCAGGGGGTGCTGGGAGAGGGGGTGAGAGAGCCGAAGGGGGTGCTGGGAAAGGAGGTGAGAGAGCCGAAGGGGGTGAGAGAGCCAGGGTGGTAGGGGGTGCAGGAAGAGGAGTGAGAGAGCCGGGGGGTAGAGGGTGCAGGAAGACGTGTGAGAGAGCCAGGGGAGTAGGTGGTACAGGAAGATGTGTGAGAGCCAGCGGAGAAGGTGGTGCAGGGGGTTAAGTGAGAGGGACAAAGGAGAAGATGGTGCAGGGGCATAGGTAAAAGAAAGTGTAAAGGGAGAGACATCTTAAGAATGGGAATGTCAGGGATGCAGCCATCATAAAACACAAGTAGTAATGAAGAATGGAAATGCACAGAGGGGACAAGTGTTAAAAAAAATAAAAAATCAAGCCTTCATACTCCATTCACTTATATTTTCTATACCCCCACTCCTAAATTTCTGCTTCGACCACTGCCCTCTATTCCTGCTCCCGACTGCCTGTGTGAGCTGACAGCTGCTGATCCCTCCTCGCCCAGCGCGCCCACTAGGAGAACAGAACACAGGATGCGATAATCAGGTAAGTTCATATATTTTCTCGTGTGCAATATGTTTTTAACCATCCTTTCTTGAACTGGGGACACTACAGCGTATCCAATAATGTTTAACACTATGTATTGCTCATTATTGCGCTGTAATGTTTTTTGCATATTTATCTGTACAGAGATTTTTAATTAAGAGGAAAAAACATTGCTTGTCATAAATTTTATCTGTAATTGTGTCAATATATCTATTTTTGTTTGCATTGTAAATGATGTATTAAGCTGCTCTTGGGACTCACACTCAGTATCTGATATGCTGTAGCAATTTTTATTTGTGAATGAGTTTTTATCTGAGCTTTACTAATGATTTGGGGGCACTACTATGCCATAATATGATTTGTGGGCACTTCTGCATGACCAAATATGAATTGAGGGTAATACTATGTGGCATAATATGACCTTGGGGCACTACAATGTGGCATAATATGAACTGGGCACACTACGGTGTGGCATCATATGAACTTCTGCCAAAGGCAAGTCTTTCATTGTTGAATATGATGGGAGCCCAAAGAAGTTGCTGTATCGGGGCCCAAAATTCCTCTTGTCAGCCCTGCCTGTGAGTCAAGGGGGTAGACGCCTCCAGGTAAATAATCTAAATGTTTCCTATCTAATCAAACTGATGGATCACATCCAATTATTTCTCACCCACCTCCTCTATCCCCCTTAATTTATATACTGTGTTATTTAAAATGAATAGAAAAGACGCATATCCAATTACTGTAGTAAAACAAAAATATTTTTCTCTGACATTTTGCTGTAGATGGAAATACTTTTAATGCGGCCGTGTGGATTCAACTGATCATTCAATAGTTATGTTTTTTTTAGATATATGTTAGTTTTATTTCATGTGGAATGATTCATGAAAATTCTGCCATTACTATTTAATTGAGGGAAAAGGGTACCTGTTACCTATATGTGTGTAAGTACTCTGTTCGTTGTTGCTATTTTGTGGGAGATTTGAAAAAAGCAAAACATTGTTTCCTACAGTGGCATCTGTATAATTGGTGGTATTGCTGTAGTATGGGGTGGCGTGCTGGTGGCAGTGTTGTAGTGTGTTTGGTGCTTAGTATTGCTAATAAGTAGGAGAGGGTATTGCTATAATGTGGGGGTGATGCCGGTTGATGTAATGTGGGGGGTGATGCCAGTTGCTGTAATGTGGGGGTGATGCTGGTTGCTGTAATGTGGTGGGTGATGTGGGGGGGGTGATGCTGGACGCTGTAATGTGGGGGTGATGCCGGTTGCTGTAATGTGGGGGTGATGCTGGTTGCTGTAATGTGGGGGGTGATGTGGGGGGGTGATGCTGGACGCTGTAATGTGGGGGGTGATGCTGGACGCTGTAATGTGGGGGGTGATGCTGGACGCTGTAATGTGGGGGGTGATGCCGGTTGCTGTAATGTGGGGGATGATGCTGGACGCTGTAATGTGGGGGGTAATGCTGGACGCTGTAATGTGGGGGTGATGCCGGTTGCTGTAATGTGGGGGTGATGCTGGTTGCTGTAATGTGGGGGGTGATGTGGGGGGGTGATGCTGGACGCTGTAATGTGGGGGGTGATGCTGGACGCTGTAATGTGGGGGGTGATGCTGGACGCTGTAATGTGGGGGGTGATGCTGGACGCTGTAATGTGGGGGGTGATGCCGGTTGCTGTAATGTGGGGGGTGATGCTGGACGCTGTAATGTGGGGGGTGACGCTGGATGCTGTAATGTGGGGGGTGATGCCGGTTGCTGTAATGTGGGGGGTGATGCTGGACGCTGTAATGTGGGGGGTGATGCCGGTTGCTGTAATGTGGGGGGTGATGCTGGACGCTGTAATGTGGGGGTGATGCTGGATGCTGTAATGTGGGGGGTGATGCCGGTTGCTGTAATGTGGGGGTGATTGATGTAGTATGAGTGTGTGTGGGGGGTTATTTATTGCTGTAATTTGGATACTAATAATGTATTGTCATGGTGTTTATTGATGTAATTGGGGTGCTAATAATGTAATGTTGAGGGTCATTAGGAGAAATAAATACCCCCCCCCCCACACACACACTCATACTACATCATGTTGTACTGCGCCAGCATCAGTGTGCAACAATATAGTGCATGGAGCCCACAACACGTGGGCCTGTGTGCTTTAAATGCCAGGGCTGATTTTTAGTCCCAGTCCGGCCCTGCCTACTAGTATGTTTTTGGAGTGTGGGAGGAAACTGGAGCACTCGGAGGAAACCCACGCAAACACGGGGAGAACATACAAACTCCACACAGATAAGGCCGTGGTCGGGAATTGATATTGAGGATTATTATTACTATTAACCTTTATTTATATAGTGCCAACATCTTACACAGCGCTTTACAGAGAATACTCAACAGATTAAATTCCCAACGCACTAGGAAATCATACACTCAGTCTATTGTCACGCATATAATATGATTATCTAGTGACTGAGTTGGTGCACCCTACACGTGTTATTAATTCATAAATTGACAAGCACAGAGAGGAAAATCATGTAACGTAGGGGCACTCAATGATTATTGAATAACTTAAAACTTACATTTTATTAATTTTATTAAAATAGTAATGAGTCCCTAATTAGTACCTGTAGCACCAGTAGCGAAATAAAACAAAAATATAATGAATAAACAAAAATATAAATTTTAAAATGGCAGAAAACACCGCCAAGCATCGCAGTGTTATGAGACAGCTCTAAGATTCTCCAATCGATAATCTATGATAAGTGGGAAAATATTGATGTAGCTGTCTATACACAGGGGAAAATAAAGGACTGTGTAAATTTTAAACGGGGGATATATAAGTTATCACTGGTTATTCCCCGTGATGCCACTAAATCCCTTATCCACTCACTGATCATTTCTTGCCTTGACAACTGCAACTTTTCTCCTTATAGGCCTCCCCAGCTCTTATCTCACTTCCCTTTGATTTATACTTAACGCTGCAGCAAGACTTATCTTCCTCTCCCGCCGCTCCACCTAAGCCTGTCCTCTCTGCCAAGCCTTACCCTGGCTCCTCTACCCCTAGAGAACCCTCTTCAAACTCCTCACCCTCATGTACAAAGCCCTCACCAACTCCACTGCCCCCTACATCAATGCACATACGCCCCCCCACCTTCTCCAGTCAGCCAATGACCGTTGTCTTTTCTCCCCTCTGGTAACCACATCTCACTCATGAATCCAAGACGTCTCCTGTGCTGTCCCCCACCACTGGAATAACTGGACTCCCTTGTTCCATCAGACCATTACCTAACCTGCAAAGCTTCAAACGATCCTTGAAAATCTACCTGTTCATAAAGCCTACTATTCTACCGTTTAACCATTGCCCTACCTAGTATACCGCATCCTCTTTCATCCTGCATTTCACACACTCTTGCTTCTACCTCTCCTTTCTGATCTCTAGATCCCCTTAAACTGACTCATCTCCATGTGTCAACAGTTTGTCTTTCCTTTTCCATTTAGATTGTAAACTCTAGTGAGCAGGGCCCTCTTCCCTCCTGTTCCTCATTACCTCAGTCTTCTGCTCACCAGCTACCTCCTCCTTGGGCTCTCTGCGCCTGACTCCACTCCTCCATTGCCTTCACACCTCTATCAGTGGCTCTGATCCAGTTAGTCGCAGCCAGGTTTCAGCTTACACCGAATATACCCCTTGCACCCCATTACCCATTTAGGGTATATTATTAGCTGTTTTGAGAGTTGTGTTATTTGGTTACTATGTTTTCCTGTAATACCATGTACTGTTTTCTTGTTTGCCCTCCGTATGGCGCTGCAGACCATTTGTGGCGTTCTATAAATAAAGGATGATAATAATATGTTCCTGTTCTAGTCTATGGATAAATTCCATTCATGGGGGAATGTTGTTTCCCGGTAAGCAGAAGAGAGGTTCAGTGTTTTCCTTCTCCCCAGAGTCCATTTTGTCATTGACCTCAGCAAGGGTGAGGCCCCAGGCCTAAGCCGACCAGGGAATATGGTGAATGATGGGGGTGCTGTGTTACATAATTCCTGCCCTCAGATACCCCCCCCCCCCCCAACAGTGCACAGTTTTCCAAATCTCTCTGCAGAATACTCAGGGCCACATGTGGATCCGTTCCCCATGTCTCTCTTTAGATCACACAGACACAGTTCTGTTTGCCTCTCTCTAGATCACACAGCAACCGTTCATCATGCCTCTCTCTAGATCACACAGCCAATGTTCACCAGGGGGTAAATGTATCAAGCTGAGAGTTTTCCGGCGGGTTTGAAAAGCAGAGATGTTGCCTATAGCAACCGTTCTCCATGTCTCTCTGTAGATCTCACATCCACCATTCTCCATGTCTCTCTCTAGATCGCACATCTACCATTCTCCATGTCTCTCTCTAGATCGCACAAACAATGTTCACCATGTCTCTCTCTAGATCGCACAGCCACCTTGTCCATGTCTCTCTCTAGATCGTACAGCCACCATTCTCCATGTCTCTCTGTAGATCACACATCCACCATTCTCCATGTTTCTCTGTAGATCACACATCCACCATTCTCCATGTCTCTCTGTAGATCACACATCCACCATTCTCCAGGTCTCTCTCTAGATCACACATCCACCATTCTCCATGTTTCTCTGTAGATCACACATCCACCATTCTCCATGTCTCTCTGTAGATCACACAGCCACCATTCTCCATGTTTCTCTGTAGATCACACATCCACCATTCTCCATGTCTCTCTGTAGATCGCACAGCCACCATTCTCCATGTCTCTCTGTAGATCACACATCCACCATTCTCCAGGTCTCTCTCTAGATCACACATCCACCATTCTCCATGTTTCTCTCTAGATCACACATCCACCATTGTCCATGTCTCTCTGTAGATCACACATCCACCATTCTCCATGTCTCTCTGTAGATCACACAACCACCATTCTCCATGTTTCTCTGTAGATCACACATCCACCATTCTCCATGTCTCTCTGTAGATCACACATCCACCATTCTCCATGTCTCTCTGTAGATCACACAGCCACCATTCTCCATGTCTTTCTCTAGATCACACATCCACCATTCTCCATGTCTCTCTGTAGATCACACATCCACCATTCTCCATGTCTCTCTGTAGATCACACATCCACCATTCTCCATGTCTCTCTCTAGATCGCACATCCACCATTCTCCATGTCTCTCTCTAGATCGCACAGCCACCATTCTCCGTGTCTCTCTCTAGATCGCACAGCCACCATTGTCCATGTCTCTCTGTAGATCACACAGCCACCATTGTCCATGTCTCTCTCTAGATCACACAGCAACCGTTCATCATGCCTCTCTCTAGATCACACAGCCAATGTTCACCAGGGGGTAAATGTATCAAGCTGAGAGTTTTCCGGCGGGTTTGAAAAGCAGAGATGTTGCCTATAGCAACCGTTCTCCATGTCTCTCTGTAGATCGCACATCCACCATTCTCCATGTCTCTCTCTAGATCGCACAAACAATGTTCACCATGTCTCTCTCTAGATCGCACAGCCACCTTGTCCATGTCTCTCTCTAGATCGCACAGCCACCATTCTCCATGTCTCTCTCTAGATCGCACAAACAATGTTCACCATGTCTCTCTCTAGATCGCACAGCCACCTTGTCCATGTCTCTCTCTAGATCGCACAGTCACCGTTCTCCATGTCTCTCTCTATATTGCACAGTCACCGTTCTCCATGTCTCTCTGTAGATCACACAGCCACCATTCTTCATGTCTCTCTGTAGATCGCACATCCACTATTTTCCATGTCTCTCTGTAGATCACACAGCCACCATTCTCCAGGTCTCTCTCTAGATCACACATCCACCATTCTCCATGTTTCTCTGTAGATCACACATCCACCATTCTCCAGGTCTCTCTCTAGATCACACATCCACCATTCTCCATGTTTCTCTGTAGATCGCACATCCACTATTTTCCATGTCTCTCTGTAGATCACACAGCCACCATTCTTCATGTCTCTCTGTAGATCGCACATCCACTATTTTCCATGTCTCTCTGTAGATCACACAGCCACCATTCTCCAGGTCTCTCTCTAGATCACACAACCACCATTCTCCATGTCTCTCTGTAGATCACACATCCACCATTCTCCAGGTCTCTCTCTAGATCACACATCCACCATTCTCCATGTTTCTCTGTAGATCACACATCCACCATTCTCCATGTCTCTCTGTAGATCACACATCCACCATTCTCCAGGTCTCTCTCTAGATCACACATCCACCATTCTCCATGTCTCTCTCTAGATCACACAGCCACCATTGTCCATGTCTCTCTCTAGATCACACATCCACCATTCTCCATGTCTCTCTCTAGATCACACAACCACCATTCTCCATGTTTCTCTGTAGATCACACATCCACCATTCTCCATGTCTCTCTGTAGATCACACAGCCACCATTCTCCATGTCTTTCTCTAGATCACACATCCACCATTCTCCATGTCTCTCTGTAGATCACACATCCACCATGTCTCTCTGTAGATCACACATCCACCATTCTCCATGTCTCTCTCTAGATCGCACATCCACCATTCTCCATGTCTCTCTCTAGATCGCACAGCCACCATTCTCCATGTCTCTCTGTAGATCACACATCCACCATTCTCCATGTCTCTCTCTAGATCGCACAGCCATCATTGTCCATGTCTCTCTCTAGATCACACAGCCACCATTCTCCATGTCTCTCTGTAGTTCACACATCCACCATTCTCCATGTCTCTCTCTAGATCGCACAGCCACCATTGTCCATGTCTCTCTCTAGATCGCACAGCCACCATTGTCCATGTCTCTCTGTAGATCACACAGCCACCATTGTCCATGTCTCTCTCTAGATCGCACATCCACCATTCTCCAGGTCTCTCTCTAGATCACACATCCACCATTCTCCATGTCTCTCTCTAGATCGCACAGCCACCATTCTCCATGTCTCTCTGTAGATCACACATCCACCATTGTCCATGTCTCTCTCTAGATCGCACAGCCACCATTGTCCATGTCTCTCTGTAGATCACACAGCCACCATTGTCCATGTCTCTCTCTAGATCGCACAGCCACCATTCTCCATGTCTCTCTCTAGATCGCACAGCCACCATTCTCCATGTCTCTCTGTAGATCGCACATCCACCATTCTCCATGTCTCTCTCTAGATCGCACAGCCACCATTGTCCATGTCTCTCTGTAGATCGCACAGCCACCATTCTCCATGTCTCTCTCTAGATGCCTCTTTCTCTAGCGCACACAAATACCTCTTCCCGTGATCCTTTCTCACAGCCGTTTCTTGCTTTGCAGCTTTACCATAAAGCAAATAAACTGTTTAAGAAATAAGATTTTCTTTATTTACACATCTTTCCCACTTCTCAACATGAGTGCAAGAAAGTATTTTAATCAAAGTAAATCTTACTATAAAAATATTCCTCTGGTAAATCCAATATATACATACACAGCCATATACAATTCAAGTATTCCCATTGCTGAAGACAATGTGCGCCCAACACCTTCTCTTCAACACCATTTATATTGTGCTCGCTGGAAACAGAACCACAGGGGGAAACTGCAGCTACAACTCGGGATGAAAGAGCTTTGTATAATGGTCACATTAAATTACATTTTCACATATTTGTATAGAAACAGGAAGTGGGAATCAAGATATATATGAAAGGTAAAAACCTTACTGTAACCATTTCCATTGTCTCTCTTTTCCCAACTGGTTCTTGATTGCAGAATTGTCCCAAAAACAGAAAAAAAGTGACCTGTCCCCAAAGTTGTAGGTACATCATTTCCCTTATAGGAGAACAGGCCACGCTGTGTACTAAACATATAATCAGCCTCGTGCCTCAGAGATTTCTCTAGTTCCTAGAAATTGATAGTCTGCATTCGGGCCACAATATGGCTGCCTCCATTGTGTATAGGAGACTTTATTATGATGATTATTATTATGAGTTAAACCATACAATTTGTGTTATTACAGTTACATTTGTAGTATGATGGAGATATCCCTATAACTGTTATATTCAGATTGCCCCCCCCGCCCATGTTGTAGTGTTCAGTTAGTTCAACTCTAGAAAACATTGTGACCATGAACAGGACACTGGCCAGAGGTTATTGATCAGACATCTGTTATTGGTGCTGTCCATTGCCCTTTGTTATAATTGGCGCCAATCTGTAGAAATTAGCAAGTTTTGTGCAGCTTTGCTCATATGTCGGGGCGCTCACAGTGTTCCCTTTAAGTCCTCTTCATCGGATGACGTCCCAGCATTATCCAGCTCATCCTCAGAGGCAGGAGGCGCTGGGGGGAAGGGCTGGTCGCGATCCAGGTTTATGTAGGTGACGTTCAGATTAATGTAGTGATCTCCCCACAGAGAATTGGATATAACTTCCATCTCTCTGACCAGCTGGGTAAAGGATGGACGTTCATCTGGCTGAGGGCTCCAGCACTGCAGCATGAGAGTATAGCTGTGGAAAAGTAGGGATGATTTAGAAAAGAACAATGTAAAGCATAAAACACGGATAAATTCTGCATTGTAATAATGGGAGTATGTGAGCTTTAGTTACAGACATACTTTTAGTTAAAGTTATTAAACTCCTATTTCATTCACTTATCAGTCTGTCTGTCTGTACTGTATTGTTAATTTTCTGCTGACTTATGAAAACTATCAGAGAGCTGTTTGGAGCAGAGCGCATCCTAGTGGTATATGATGGAACTGCAGAATTCATGGTATACACTCACAGTGGGTCCGGGCAGTACTCGGGCTGTGGAAGGCGTCTCCCCCTGTACAGGTATCGAGTGATGTCATATGGATCTACGTCTGGATAAGGGGGAGCTCCTCGAGTCATCAGCTCCCACAACAGGACCCCAAATGACCACTGTGGAGAAAGGTGATAAAGTGAATTATTAAATCACATATTTAAATCAGTTCTGACACCACATAAACCTGGTTGCTCAGAACCCTCTAATTCCTCCTCCATCCCATCTCTTTCTTCTGATTATCACAATAAATGTCCATTAGCCGTTGTCTGCCAGATGATCTCACCACATCACTCTTGGTGGTGAACTTCTGGGTCTGTAGACTCTCCAGCGCCATCCACTTGACGGGCAGCCGCGTATTTTTATGACGCCGGACACTATAATATTCCTTATCAAACACATCACGGGCCAGACCAAAATCTGCCACCTTCACCTGGAAAGTCTCTTCGAGCCTGAAACAAAAAGAATCACAGAGCTCGGTAATACAGGGCGAAGTTGCTGATGTTAGAACACAGTTAGGGGTTATCCTAATCCAGGAGTGGACTGTGCCTTGCAGATACTCAGTGTACTTTGTCTTTTGTATGGTGAATACACAATAACTGCAAAATTACAGCAAGGGGGTCTGGGGACATACAGACAGATACCCATTGTCATATGGCCTGGAGAAAGCACCATCCAAGGCATTAATCACACACATACAGCAAGCAGTACCAAGTATACTGCAATTACAATTGCAAATCACTCTGCACATAGGGAAATGCTACACAGGCTTCCTAAAGTCACATCTACCTGATCAGCCTGTGTAACAGGAATTAGAATTGGCTCAGCAGCCTATTAGGACCATTTCGAAGGAAAAAAAATGCAGATAGCCAAGTGACCCAGCTCAAGTTAACCCTCTATGATATCGGCCCCCTGTCCCCCAGCACAACCAGCCCCTACGGGACAGAGAGACTCTACTCACATGCAGTTCCGAGCAGCCAAATCTCTGTGCACAAATTTCATCTGTGCAAGATACTCCATCCCCTGAGAGACCTGCAGACCAAACCCAACCAGGTCCTTCACTGTGGGATTCTGCAGCAGATATAGAGAAACACAGGATGTGGGTAAATATCAACTTTATACGTATTATTTCCTCCTGACCGTCACCAGCGCACACACAGTCAGCATCCAAGTTTATGCAGAAAGTAGTGAAGGGCTTTAGACTTTCTTCCCACCTTACAGTTGTAGTTACATTGTTGTTTTAGGAGGTCTGCTCAAATACAAACTAGAGGGGTTCAGCATCTATTGTTGTGTAAGGCTTTGCAACTCTGTCATTGATTACCAGTGTTTGGTGTTTTTTTTTTAAAGTCTATTCACCACCACAAAGCAAATCTGTACAATACCTCTATTTTTGCTGGATCACTAATGGTGGAGATAATGATTGATACAAATGGAGCATCTTCCATCCAGTCTCCATAATCAGGAAGGGCCCTTGGTCTCATGATTGATCCAGGGTAAAGGCTTCTTTTTCCCCATTCAGTAAAATCATCCAGGAGTGTGTGTGTGTTAAGTTTGATGGGTTACGAATACCGTGATGTTGGCCATGATTACTGTGTTATCGTAAAGCAGATCGAAGGCCTCATAGGCCAGCAGTGATATACTGGTTGGGGCTAGGACCCTCCTCCTGGCATGGCTTTGGCCCTGAAGGATCTACTCTCCCCTCCCTTCCTTAAACCATTGCTAGCTCAGCCTCGTACATTAGACCTCCCCCCTCAGTGAAGCAATTTGAGGTGCAGGACCAGGGCAGAGAGTCCTTTTATTCTTGGTCAATGAATCAGAACATCAGACACTTAGCAGTTTAGGCCATATTAAACAGCAGCGTACCCAATCTTCAGATGTGCTCTAGTAAAATATAGTATAAATAGGGTTATACAATGAAGGCAATAATGCTACAGACTCACCCTGTCCTCACTGCGTATGAAATGTCGTAGGTCCCCATGAGACATATATGGGAGGACGACCAAGGGTAGACCCTCCCGTGGCAAGAAAATCCCAATTAGAGACAAGACGTGGGGGTGGTGAAAACTCTTCATTAGGATCCCTTCCCGTAAAAACTCCTCCACCTCCTCTACATCGGTAATCCCTGCAAAGCAAACCGGGTCACTCCAACAAACATTAAAGTATAATGAATAAGTAAACAGTGGAAATAAATCAGCGAATATCATGTTAATTATATTTATTTTAGAATGCGGAGCTTTTGAATTTTACTCCCAAGGGACCATTTCCCATCATGCCCCGGGAAGAAAGAGGCAATACCAGCGTAATTTCCCCACAATACCAGCAGTCATTGCTACGGGGTTCTAAGAGGAAAATCACGGCCCAGTATCTCCAACAACAACCAGTTATATCCTCACTGTTGAGAGATTTGACAGCGCAGTGCAGCTCTCGCCCATCTTCATCGATATATGTTCCATGGTAGACACTTCCGAAGTGACCTATGGGGGAACAGAAAGAGAAGTCACAATCCAGATCGGGGGTGGAGCTTACAAGGTGGAATAAGAGAAAACTCTGAATCCACAGACAGGATCGGGGAAAAACAGCCAGTTCTACAGATATAAGAATCAAACCATTGTTTCCATTACTGAATAGTTTAAGGGTCCATATTGAAATAAAGCCTTTCTCCATATCAGAATACTCTGATTCAATTACATTTTTTATTTATTTATTTTAGTAAATATGGAACTTGAAGCACAGGATCATACCGCTAGTTCCTATGGTATGTGAGAGTCAGCAAACCACGTCACGTATGATGGACCCAAGTCAGGCTGGCGAAACGGTAAGATTCCTCTTACTGCCATTATTGCCAGGAAGCCACGTAATGATAGAAAACTAGCCCTATCTCTGCTTAATGATAGTGCTGCTAACTAAGCCTGCTTGTTATAATCTCTGCGAGCTGTGTCCTTGTTGTTACTAATTGTTCCTACAGACAAGAAAGATCTATATCATTTTTAGAATATCCCCCAGTTCTGACTGCTAAGGCCATCTCAACCAAATTCTTAAATTCAGTGGCTACAGGCCAGGTTTTCATGGGCAGCACAGTGGTTAGCACTTCTGCCTCACAGCACTGGGGCCATGAGTTTGATTCCTGACCATGGCCTTATCTGTGTGTAATTTGTATGTTCTTCCCATGTTTGCGTGGTTTCCTCCGGGTGCTCCGGTTTTCTTCCACACTCCAAAAACATACTGGTAGGTTAATTGGCTACCCTTAAATTGCCCTTAGTCTCTCTCGGGGTGTGTGTGTGTGTGTGTGTGTGTGTGTGTGCGCGCGCATGTTAGGGGATTTGAGGCAGGGACTGATGTGAATGAGTTCTCTGTGCAGCGCTGCCGGATTAGTGGCGCTATATAACTAGATGATGATCTCCTGGTTCGTCTTTGTGCAACCTTTGATTTAATGAGTTATAGCTCCAGGTTTTGATCTAGATAGTATTTAATTCTAGACTGTTTAATGTGACTTGTGACCGTACGAGATCTGACCTTTCCCAATTATCTGATCACGGTGTGTGGTCAGACGGCTCTCCAGAATAAGGACGTCCTTCACTTCATCCAGCAGTTCTGGCCTTAAATTGTCAAGTAAGCTGGTGAGTAGAAGCGGCATGGAACTTGCCCCAATGCTGCCACCAGAGTAATTGCCACCATGGATGGACAATCCACCAGAACTACTGGTAGGGATATCTGTGCGGGCAGAGAAAGGCTAGTGTTAGGATCTCAGTGTGGCTGTGTCAAGCCCGAGAACTGGGCAAACAGACGGTGGTAGGAGCAAAGAGGATTAATAGAACAAGAACAATGAAGAGAACAAGAAGCATTGAGCAGGATGCACAAATTAATACAATTGTTTGGGATTTTGGTGGGTGGATGAATGGCAGAACTGGTACAAAAGACAGAAATGCTTGGTGATAAAATGAAATATTGGTCTCTTACAAGACTCTCTGTAGTCCCCAAAACGAACGGAGATGGGAGACAAGACGGTGTCTCTGTTATTTACCAGTAATTCCAAATTCTCCGTTGCTGAAACAAACCAAAGACTGGTTATTAGTGATGCTTTAAGGTCACTGTACTCCTGTACTTACAGTTATATAAGCAACATGTTTCTTACCTTTCTTCTTCTTCTTCTTAAACCTTTTCAGGAGGAGGAAGATTAAAATTGCACAAACCAACAGAGAGGCCACAGTTCCCAAAACTATTCCCACGACAGGATCCAACAAATTCACTATCACCACGTGGCCCAGCTCGGTGCAGTACCCATCTACACACACCTGAGGACAAGGTAATAAGACAGAACTAGGCAGAGGGTAAATGCACCAGAGGACAAGGAAATAACATCACCATTTGTAAAGAGTCACAAAACTCTGCAGCGCAGTTTTGAGAAAGAGCTTGAAAGAAGGTTGGAGGAGTGTCTGGCCAGGTGGGGTAGGGAGTTCCATAGGTTGTGAGCAGCCCAGAAGGCTGGAGTGAGAAGTGATTATCAGAGGGAAGGTGAAGTGCTGGCCAGAGGCAGATGAAAGATCACATGTACGAGGGGTACGGGTTGTCAAGGCTTTGAAGTTGAGAGTGAGTAGCTGTGAGGAACCAGTGTAGGGATTTACATCGTACAGAGGAAGATCAGTCTCGTTGCAGCATTTTGGGCATATTATGGAGGGGAAGGGCAGATAGCAGTAGGTTGCAGTAGATAATGAGAGAATGGATAAGGGGTTTTGGCAACCACCTGAGGGCGAAAGGGGCATATTCTGCCAATGTCTAAAAGACAGCGCAAAGGACTGGATGTGTGGAGTGAAGTGAGGTCAGGGTGACACCAAGGCAATTAACTTGGGGAACTGACAAGAGCGTGATGTTATCAACTGTGAGGGCAAATAGAGGAGGGGTAATAACATCAGAGAGGGGAAGATGAGAAGAGAAAAAAAAGAAGAGTGATGAGAACAGGGCCTGAAGGACCCCAAAACACAGGGTGGAGGGGAGGATGGGTCAAGGATAGAGACACTGAGAGGTGTTGGGAGGGAACAGGATTGAGGCAAACAAGCAAGAGAGGAGTGTGGAGACCTCACCCTCAGTAACAGGAGATATAATACAATAAGACAGGACTCATACATACATTTACTGATAATAAACAGTTACACTGATCAAGGTCTAAAATATTAGTAGGATGAAATGTAATTATATGGAACAGCCGTCCTTACGGAGATACAGAAGAACAGTCTCTAGTCCTCAATATATATCAGCATGGATATACAGGTACTCCTCACTTAACGACCGAGTTCCGTTCCTACGACTAGGTCGTTAAGCGAATTGGTCGCTAAGTGAGTACAGTACTGTTATATGCACCTGCATGTATTGTAATCATTTTTATTGATTCTGAATGAAGAAATAGACTAAAGATAACTGTATTTTGTTAGTTTGCTTTACATTACATAACACTGCATAACAGAAAATAAACATGTGTACAGTAAAGCTCTACAAACAGCAGCAATTATAACAATGAGGACCCAGGGAGAACCTGGTCGTAACTCCGAGTGGTCATTAAATGGGTAGGTTGTTAAGTGAGGAGTACCTGTAGTCTCTATACTTTACCTGGACCACGGCTCCTTGCTTGGGTATAACCATGTCATTGGGAATCCTGCAAGTGATTTCATTCCCCACTACTTTAGGGGAACACTCTCTGCCGTCGACTGTCATGGAGACGTTAAGACATTTGATTGGTTGATCCAGGTATTCTTGCTACATGGGGTAAAATATAAAATTAGCTGATAGACTAAACTATAACCACACATGTAGGTTTTCAACTGGACAAGATCTTGCCACGCGTGCAGATCATCTCCAACGTATATATGGAGCCTATCAGTGCGGTCAGAAGTTGACTCACAGCGCGGGTCGATACATCTTCTGCCCGTGTTTGCCCGGCAGGGATTCCATTGATTCTGTTCTAATTGTTATCTATCATGGCTGTTGTTCTGTGGCTACATTTGTTGTATTATTAGGACAATTGCTCGTTATCGCTGGTGACATCACAGCATGTGTTCCAGCATTAGTGTTGTCCTCAATGCTTCATCATGGATGTGTCAACGAATGTATAGGTCACACAAGTCCGTAACCAGACAGGTCTGATACCGGCATTTGGTTCTATGATGTTGAATACATTGCTTAATGCCAGAGATATTTTGGACTTTATACGTCAACTACACTCACAATAAACATCATGGGCTTGATTCATGAAGGAATGTAAATGCCGATACGTGCTGTATTTTTGCGTAAAATTACTCTGCGTGTGCCCAGAAACTGACTATACAGCAGTGAACGTAAAAACATCCAGCTCATGTTGGAGTGCAGGACCCTTACTTCAGCCTACGATTTCAGGGGCAGAACGGGGAGGGGAAGGGGCGTATGCACGTAGTCAGTGTACAGTAAGGGAGTGCCAAGCTTCCGGGCCGCAGCAACGTCCAATTCAAGTCTTGGACATCTCTAAGGTACGTGTTTTTCTGTCGTACCACTGACACCCAACCTGTAGCTGGTGCAAGTGCTGACTACTAGTGATGACGGCTGTGTATACAGCTAGAACATGTGTTTGCAATCAGTAGCAACTTTAAATATTCATTGTATGTACAGTAGACATTAATAACATGATACATTATTTTTATGGGAGGAGGAAATAGAATACTTTTTTTAAATATTTTTTCATTAATAGCTACATTATTAACAGGTGACAATCATGGAATATTTTTTTTTCTGTGCGTTCTGCTGGAACTTTATATTCCACGTATGTATTGGACGTATCCTGCAGTGTATTGTCTGTTAGAGCAGATATGATCTTCTCCAGCATGTGAAGCCACACCCGATAGAGTATGCCAATGAGACCCGTAGGGTTGCCTCTCGTTCTGTCTCCACCACTACAAAGTGGACATTTGGGTAGATGTAACCGTCGCGTTTCCTCTGATAATCAGTGCAGAGTGCAGAGCAGGACAGACCCCTCGCTCCACTGCACCACCAGTTACTATCCCAGAGAAGCCGTTATCACACTCATATGACAGGTTCTAATTTAGTGTTTCAAAATTGTGATTTTACTACACTATGGATGGGCGATTCTAGTAAGTATTTAAAGAAGTCGGTTACACCAGTTGCATTGCTCTTTATACTTCATTAAGACTGAAAACAGAGAACAAAGGAATCTGGTTCAGATAAACTTACAAGTACACAGTAATAGTACAATGATACAGACCTGCTAAGTTGTAAATGCTACACTATTAGATGTAAATGCTACACTTTGTGTGTTATCCATATACACACATTTGTGACTGTTTTACATAAATAAACTTGAATTTCAGGTCTAGAGGTCTTTTAAGCTCATCCAATTGTAAGTGGCGCCAATCACCATAATCAGTATACAGCACAAGTTAACCAACACCCCCCTTCCCCTCCCACCCCCCCCCCCCCACCAACCAGGGTAAATCCTCTCCGTTGCTCACATATTTAGCAGATTAACGACTTCTCCTTTTGCAGTTCTTTAGATAAATTCCATGAGTATTAATCTCCTGCAGCCGTTCCTAAACATTATCCAAGGTCTCGCAGGGATAGGTTTCCTCTCAAATTCCCAACCCTTTCCCTCTATATATAAAACTCTGCCCCCCACCGTCACCCAGTCTTACATGTGTCTGTATTTCCATGTCCCCTTTCTTCAGTGTCAAACGCTTTTCCTCGTTCTCAAAAGGGTGGACAACATAGTTTCTTAAATATATGAAGTTATTAGAAGCGTTATATATATATCCATCCAGCTCCAGACTCAGGGTCCCCAGCAAGAATCGATAGCTATTTAATACTGGTGTACCGCACACAATGCGGTTGGGGGAGAAGGCGCCTTCACAGACCTGTGTAAAACAAGAGGTTAATTGAAAATATACATATAATAAACATACATTGGTGGGTAAATGTGAGTATATGGGGTCTGCGTGCTAATGCCGCCATCCTATAGACAGTGTAATAATTTGTCATGGGGCTAGTGGCGGACTCCGGATATATTTATGTGTTATAGATAACAGATGTAATGGGGGGCACGGAGGTACTGGTGAAGGAATAGACCGACCAGGGTAGTTCACTAATAATTACAAAATTGAAATCACGTTAAGGGGAGCGGCCTGATAATATGGAACAATAGGCGCTGTGTAACTACTTATTGTGCATAGCTCACTACATGTGGTCTCACGGCTGAGAAACGTCTGTCTCCCCGAGACCTCATGCATGACTTGGGGCCCAGTGATCACTGTACACTGAAGAGTCATTTGGAAGGTTTCGGGCACAGTGGTTAGCATTGCTGCCTCACAGCGCTGGGGTCACGGGTTCAATTCCAACCAGGGTCTTTTCTGGGTGGAGTTTGTATGTTTTTCCCATTTTTGTGTGTGTTTCCTCCATACTGGTAGATTATTTAGCTTCTGACATAAACGCGCGCTTGTGTGTGTGCGCTTGTGTGTGCGCTTGTGTGTGTGAGGGACAGAGAGAATATAGACTGTAAGCTCCAATGGAGCAGGGTCCGATATGAGTGATTATATTTTCTCTGTACAGCACTATGTAATATGACAGTGCTATATACACAAACAATAGTAAACACAAAGACTGGACACAACAGACAGATGAACAGTATGTACCGACCTTCTTTACACCATTATACGAAACCGTTATACTAGAAACTGAATCCAAGTTTGTCCCCTGAATGGTAAGAGAAGATCCTCTGTAGGAGAGAAGGGGTGGAGGGTAACTTATAAAGTGCATCGCTCCCGCTGGACACAGTCTAACAAGCGAGAGTGCCCCATCCATCTGGGATTGGTACAGATTGGTCTGAACTACAGTTATTTCCCCCCGCTTATTTTAATGATAAAATATCCCTTATAGCCGCAATTTAATGACTTCTGTTCCTGCCATTATTATACACTGTTTTCATTGTATATATTTTCTATTCTGTATTGTGTGACCTGCTGTCTTTGTATCTGGCCTCCAAGTACAAAGTAACAGATGCAGACATCAGTATTGTGAGATATGGAGACACTAAAACCCCATTATCCATCTTATATTAGCCAAGAACATCTCTTACCGAGCCAAGCTGCAGCGAGGCTGGATGCTCTCAACGCGTGGGTTAGGCTTGTAGATGAACGGTTGGGGGTAATGGGCCTGGGCTCCATCCAACCACAGAGTGATATTTCTGGGTCCAAGGGAGTTGACTGGAGGTGTAATGCAGCAAAGGTCGCCTGTAGGACAAGACCTAAAAGGACAGAAATAGAGGTTCAGGTCTAGACATCTATAAATTTATTTATCCTTACAGTGCACCCCAATATATAAGCACTGCTCCCCCACCACCTATAATATATGGTGAATATCTAAGTCCTCACTCATTGTCCATCCTGCATTCCAAGTCTGCTACATAAACCTGCTGGGTCTCTCCCGCTCCCAGATTTTGTCCCTTCAGTATCAGTCTGGATCCTCCAACCAAAGGTCCAAAAGATGGAGACACGGACGTAAGAACTGGCTCCTGTGAAGACATATAGATAGGGAGACATTAGGGACGTCACAAGCTCTGTGTCTTCTATCACACCATGACCTCGGTGATCTCTGAAGCTCATCTCTGACCCTGACACACGTGTTCTGGAACCGGTGTGTTACAGATGAACGTGTCTTTATAAACACCGGCAGGACTCCTACCTCCATAGCACTATACGGGGATACTTCCATGAGGACAGCCAGACTAATGTGAGAACTAAGACACTGTGCGGCCTTTGGCCCCCTCCCCACCACACACAGGAAAATGTGTTAAAGAAATCCAGTCCCCTCAATGCCCACTGGGCCTCAGTCAGAAGCCTTGGTTGCCTAATGGATGATTCGGCTCTGATTTGTAAGTAACCAACACATGGAGGCATTGGGGGGAGGTAGTGTGTGTCTGGCCTGCCCCTGAACTAGAACTACTTATATACTGTATATTATAAAACAAAACACTCATTTTATTGTAATGCTGCTTAGACAGAATTCCTGAATTCTTTGCCCTGACCTCTTTGCCCTGCGAACTCTGACTACCCGGTACCCTTCCCCCACTCTGTCTGATTACATACCACAAAGTTGAAGCCATTGATGGTGCTGCTGCCTTCAATATAGTAATTGTAGTTTTTTAGATTTTCATTGATTGTTACTGTGATATCAGCAGGTGACGCCGTGTCCGGGGGCCCCCTGGTCTGTAGAGTGCAAACAATTCTGGAGAGAAGAGGATCCAGTTAGATCCCGACAGCCACAGAGCTCAGTCCCGATACATGAACATATTTTCTGATACTACCTGCTGCTGTGGCTCCTCTGTGCATCCACCAGACATTCCCGGGATCCCACGGTCACTCTGTGAGTCCCCTCTGTGATCTGCATGTTGGCAGGTTCGTTGTACACCTTATGAGACTGGAAATCAGTTCCACAGATGGTGATGGTGGTGGAACCGCGTAACGGAGCGATTCTAGGATAAAACTGCAGCAAAGATAAAGATATTACCTAACAGACAGACTTCTCCCAGATAGCTGAGCACAGTGTGACCTGTGACGTACGATGCTGGGAGTACCTTCACTTCAGAAAGACAGTGAGATGTGAGGAACAAAGACTAGCTAATTAAGCTTATTGACAATCTAATTAATATTTTAATTCTACACATAATGTAAATAACCTCAGTTATTGCCATTATATCCAATATAAAAACAACAACAAAAACCAGTATGGCTTTAAAGAAATAAAACAACGTGGCTCATTTTCTTGGTTGAGAATACTGGCTGCTGGGCAGATTCTTTTATTGTGTGAGTTGCACTAGACAGATAAAAGCGAATTGCTGATTGGTTGATGGAGTTCAAGGCAAGCTTTGCACCTAAAGGTGTCAATAAATCAGTTCTTCCCCTGTATTGAGCTAAATGCCTCTACGTAAAGTTACTGTGTCTCTACCAGATGCTCGCAGTGGTCATGTCTCATCTGGTGATAGCTCCTGCTCCAATCATTCAATGATCCTGTCTCAAATACTGGAGACAACTCATTCAGGCTTTCGTCAAAGCACGTTCTGTATGAATCCCACCCCCAGAAAGGATAATTGCCCCAGCACCCGTCAGCTGCTCCTATGTTCAATGTGGTTCAGACAGAAATGCAGAACACACTCTTGTGCTAATCTGGTCCGACCTGCATTTTACCGATGCTGCGGAGCAACCTAAACGTTCCTCTCTCTGACAGCGCTTGTCTTGTTGTTTGCAACTTAATGAAATAAACACTTATAAAGGTTGTGGTGGAGGAGGAAAGATTACAGCGATAACAACTGCATCTCCAGCCACATAAGGATTTGTATTCCAACACTGATTTCACAGGGGGTGGGAAATTGTGGGCAATTATTTGGGTTACAAAATAGACAAAACAACAGAGAAACTCCTACTTCACTAATGATCGGCAGGCAGGTATTTTGGTTCCACTGTCCTTCACACTCCTGGCTTCGGGAACAGCCATTTTTACACCATCCGCATCCCATGTAGCGAGGTGCGCGCAGGCAGCGACTACAGCTGAGGAGGTGACGACACCCAGGGCCTGCAACGCTGACCTTTGTCACCTGTAGGGAAAGTCAGACATGGAGACCCGTCTTCTGTCTACATTACCCCCTTGCAGTAAACTCCCCAATATATTTCCACTTACCTGGTTCCCAGTGACAAATAGTAAATCGTCTCCGATGCGGGTGACCTCACGGGACACGGACTCATTGGGACACAGGGAAAAGTTGGACAGAATAAGTGGGTTGCTGTTGCGTTGCAGAATAACCTGACAGAGGGGTGGAGAGTACAGTGTAAAATCAGAGAAACAATGTAACATCATTGGCTGCCGCATTGTGTGACTGACAATAACAAAAGCGGAACACACAACAATGTTGCAGCAGTGTACAACAGACACAAATCTGCATTATAAAATGTAAATATAATTGTACACCAATATATGTTTATACAGAATATTTTCTGCTCTAGAGACCCCATGGGGCCATAGGCAAGATACAGGTTTGGTCCCCCTTCTCCCCCCTCCGTTTGTTAAAAAAGCACCGGTTAGAGTAATCTAAGCCCCTCATGAAAAAAAAACATGTGAAGACAGGTTAGGGTACTCCGGGCCCCTCAGCGGGCCCTAGCAGGAGCCTAGGCTATGCTCACCTGCATCATTCTCCCATCAGAGGTGCCGAGGAATCCAATGGTTTGAGATTCCTGGGTGATAGCGTACAGGGAGGTGAGGAGAGCACTCTTCATGCGTCCATTAAACATATCCACTCGTCTCATGGGAGGGGTAACCAGAGTGGGTACATTCCAACAGCTGCGGTCTATGACCAGGGC
Source organism: Mixophyes fleayi (assembly GCF_038048845.1). Taxonomy (NCBI): domain Eukaryota; kingdom Metazoa; phylum Chordata; class Amphibia; order Anura; family Limnodynastidae; genus Mixophyes; species Mixophyes fleayi. The sequence goes on from NC_134409.1 coordinate 140,940,942, forward strand.
AGATTCATTCACCTAGGGAGAGAGATCAGTGGTTGGATAAAGTAAATGTTTGTAGTCAGTCCGAGTTGCTACTCTGTGTGTCCTTCACATATTGTGTTCTGGAACATATCTCAACTGGGCTATTAGGTAACATTAGTCACCTCACAGGAACCATTTCTTTTAAGCTCTTGTTATATACAGTTAAGTCCATAAATATTGGGACATCAACGTAATTCTCATATTTTGGGCTCTATACACCACCACAGTGGATTTGAAATGCAACTAACAAGATGTGCTTTAACTGCAGACTTTCAGCTTTAATTTGAGGGTATTTACATCAAAATCAGGTGAACAGTGTAGGAATTACAACGGTTCCTATATGTGTCTCCTATTTTTTAAGGGACCAAAAGTAATGGAACAAACTAAACAATCCTACATCAAACTTTCAATTTTTAATACTTTGTTGCAAATCCTTTGCAGTCAATTACAGCCTGAAGTCTGGAAGGCATAGACATCACCAGACGCTGGGTGTCATCCCTGGTGATGCTCTGCCAGGCCTCTACTGCAAATGTCTTCAGTTCCTGCTTATTCTTGGGGCATTTTCCCTGCAGTTTTGTCTTCATCAAGTGAAATGCAGCTCAATCGGATTCAGGTCAGGTGACTGACTTGGTCATTGCATAACATTCCACTTGTTAGCCTTAAAAAACTCTTTGGTTGCTTTTGCAGTATGCTTCGGGTCATTGTCCATCTGCACTGTGAAGCGTCGTCCAAGGAATTCTGAAGCATTTGACTGAATATGAAACAGATAATATTGCCCGAAACACTTCAGAAATCATCCCACTGCTTTTGTCAGCAGTCACATCATCATTAAATACAAGGGAACCAGTTCCATTGGCAGCCATATATGCCCACGCCATGACACTACCACCACCATGCTTCACTAATGAGGTGGTATGTTTTGGATCATGAGCAGTTTCTTTCCTTCTCCGTACTCTTCTCTTCCCATCACTCTGGTACAAGTTGATCTTTGTCTCATCTGTCCATAGGATGTTGTTCCAGAACTGTAATGGCTTTTTTAGATGTTGTTTGCCAAACTCTAAACTGATCTTCCTGTTTTTGTGGCTCACAAATGGTTTACATCTTGTGGTGAACCCTTTATATTCACTCTTGTGAAGTCTTCTCTTGATTGTTGACTTTGACACATATACACCTACCTCCTGGAGAGTGTTCTTGAATTGGCCAACTGTTGTGAAGGGGTTTTTCTTCACCAGGGAAAAAATTCTTCTGTCATCCACCACAGTTGTTTTCCGTGGTCTTCCGGGTCTTTTGGTGTTGCTGAGCTCTCCGATGCGTTCTTTCTTTTTAAGAATGTTCCAAACAGTTGATTTGGCCACACCTAGGGGTCTATTTATGACCCTTTGTTTTTTTGACTTGATACTTTTCAATCCTTATCTCCTTGATAAGGATTGAAAAGTAACGGCTATGTATTAAAAAACTTCTCAGGGACAGCAGTGCCGATAACCTGCTGTCCCTGAGAAGTGACTCACCTGATCATCGCAGTCTTTTCTCATTTTTCAAGGCTGCGATGATCTTCTCTTTTTTTTTTTTCTTTTTTTGTTAGTGCGCATGCACCGACTGAATAGTTGGTGCATGCGCAGTAACATCCTTGCCGGCAAACTGCAGGATGATTGACAGGAAGGGATCACATGATGCCTCCACACATGCGCTGTCCAGCTCTGCTCTTCAGAGCAGAGCTGGACAGCGCGAAAGTTTTCAGATATGTTAATGTACGCCAGCTTCAGATGGCACCAGCTTCAGATGGCACCAGCTTCAGATGGCACCAGCTTCAGATGGCGTACATTAACATGTAAAAAAAGAGAAAATTTTCTCTAGTCAGCCTTTAATACATAGCGGTTCTGAGCACTTCCCATACACTGTTATGGGGAGTGCTCAGAAAAACGATAGGAAATGCAAAGCAGCAGATATCTGAGATATCTGCTGCGATGCTTCAATAGTACATAATGATTTCACGGTAGACCCCCGAAAACTGTTGTTTTCGGGGGTTTACCACAGGAAAAATGCTTGGTAAATAGACCCCCTAATGTTTTTGCTATCTCTCTGATGGGTTTGTTTTGATTTTTCAGCCTAACGGTGGCTTGCTTCACTGATAGTGACAGCTCTTTGAATCTCATATTAAGAGTCGACAGCAACAGATTCCAAATGCAAATGTCACAACTAGAATCAACTCCAGACCTTTTACCTGCTTAATTGATGATGAAATAACGAGGGAATAGCCCACATATGTCCATGAAATAGCTTTTGAGTCGTTTGTCCCATTACTTTTGGTCCCTTAATAGTGTGAGGCACATATAGAAACCGTTGTAATTCCTACACCGTTCACCTGATTTGGATGTAAATACCCTCAAATTAAAGCTGAAAGTCTGCAGTTAAATCACATCTTGTTAGTTTCATTGTGGTGATGTATAGAGCCCAAAGTATGAGAATTGTGTCGATGTGCCAATATTTATGGACTTGACTGTATGTCTAGTACATACATTATTTGTTATCCAGAGGGAATATAAACCCCTTATAAGTGTCTAGATCCCATGGAGAAGCCTGAAATATGCAGCTAAAAGCTCTGCCCTTTACCCTCAGCTATTGCACAAATGCCTTAACTACAACATTTACATAATACTTGACTCTCAGTACTATATGTACGTTATAACAATGGCTACTCTGAGCTTCTGCCATCATTCAGCCACTTGCTTTCTACTCAGCTCTCCGTTCTCTCCATATTTCTTCTCTATTATCTCTGTTGTCTCTGGACCTATCATCCCCTCTCCCCTTCCTAATTTTACTTTTGTCTCTACCCTTAAATCCTTCTCCCATTTGCATAACTTTACATTTTGGGGGCAGTATGTCTCGGTTTGGTAGTAGCCAAGCCCTCTCTTAAGTTTCTCCTTGTACTCAACACTGCAGCATATCTTCATCCCATCCTTGATGGACTCATCGATGAACTTCAGAGGGAACGCGCAAAGAGCGGACTTCTTGAGGGGTTTTGCACTCTGGGGCTCACTCTGAGCAAAGGCCGCAAACAGCACAAGGTCTCCAGGTTCCAAACTCAGTTCAGAAGACAAGTCGTTCCCCACACTGACAACGTGAGCAGCCTGTAAAATATTGAATGTTTGTGGTTCTGACCTCCGCCGGCGTTTATCCTCAACCCGACAATCCAAAACCAGCTCCCGATAACTAGAAGAGACCACCCACAAGAGAACCATTAATACAAGAAAAGACAAGACATTCAGCAGTCAACAGATCTCTTCCTTTCTCTAATATATACATTATTATTAGTAGTGACCAAAGTCCATATCTTCAAATAGAAGTTATTTGTAAAACATCTCTTGTATTCGGCCTCAACGCAGTAACAATATTGCACTACATATACTAGTACATACTATTGTCACTAATTAAATAACCAGCTTTCTATCATATACATAATGCTGCAATTGTCTACATCTTCTTGAGCGTTGCCTCACAAAGTTTACATTCTTCCCCAACATCTGTAATCTTATTCTCACACAGAAACTAGCTCATCTATACGGGATACTATATCAAACAAGCCTTTTACATCATTCCACGCTGCACACGTTGGTGCTTTATAATCATCAGCTATGTTTATAGCGCCTCTAATTCTGAAGCGCTATATAGAGAACCCACTCACATCAGTCCCTGTCCCATTGGAGCTTACAGTCTAAATTCCCTGACATACAGACACAGAGACTAGAGTAAATTTTTGATAGCAGCCAATTAACCTACTAGTATGTTTTTGGAGTGTGGGAGGAAACCGGAGCACCCGGAAGAAACCCACGCAAACACAGAAAGAACATACAAACTCCACACAGATAGGGCCATGGTCGGAAATCAAACTCATGACCCCAGTGCTGTACGGCAGAAGTGCTAACCACTAAGCCACCGTGCTGCCCTATAACATTCACCTAAGCCTAAAAGAGTTGGGCCATAGGTGTGTGCGAGTGTTAGTTCCTGTGTGCGCGTGCCTTAGTGCCTGTGTGTGTGTGTTTTTCATGCATATGGCCGCAGCAGCCATGTTCAGCCTAATATGACATGTTATCAACATGCTGCCAATAATCTGAATGATTTGGATCAAATTCATATAGGATGTCAGACTTGCTTTACACACAGATATGACAATGTGTTTGTCCAGTTTTAGACCCTTACTGAACCCTACACAAAACGCAGCCTTTGAGAATAAGACAGATGATACATGGGCTAACCTGACTTAGAGGTGATAACTAAATGATAACTTTTTGAGGATTTTAAGGAGTACAGAGCTGCACTGTCAGCTGTTGGCCAATACTTCAGCATCAGCTCTCATCAAATTGCAGCACTTTTTCATTAACATTTTTTAGAAAAAAAAACTCTCCCCTCTAATGAATTTCCTGTAATGTCTATAAAACATATGGAGCTTCTGTCTCACCTTTTCATCTCCTCCTCCTTTGCGCTTACACGTATAACCCTGCTGTGGTAAGTTTTGGTTTCTGTACTTTCCAGCTGTACCGTCAAGAAGTAGACATATTCTGAAGTGTTAAACGTGTAAATGTAGTGGATGGGGTAGGTGTTCTTGTACGGTGGGAGAACAGTCAGTGAGTGAAAGTTGCCGGCAAAGCCATCTTGAGATGAGAGGAGCCTTCTAATGGACACAGAAGTTGTGCTGTATTCCTTGGTTACATGAGAATCCAAACTAGATGCTAAATAGAAATATACATTCCTTATGTGTTGCACCACCGTGAGCTTCGTCCCAAGGGGGCTAGCTATACAGTCCCTGCATGAGGAAGGAGAATTATCTTGTGGTCGGAAGAGACAGTAGGAGTCCACAATTCCAGAGTCTTCGATTTCATGCATGAAGCAAAGTCCACGGAGAGACGAGCCACAGCTGTACAAAATGTTGTCTACTGGATCTACCACTAACACTTTGCTGTCAGTATCCTCTGCCTGGTCAGGAAGGGAACTGCCCATCTGGCATTTGGAACATAGGTCACACTTGGAGCTGTTGGTGGGGCCAGTGATGATGTCTTGCAAGAGCTGAAGGTCTGTTCCACTTAGAACGTAAAGGTGGTTAGTGGTGGTAAGAAAGAGCAATGACCCATGGTCCACTTTGGCCGCCAGATTCTGAATAGGACTTGGTGCTATGAAGCTGGGTAATTTATACTGGACATCTGGGTCTAGAGTTATGCAGTGTGCTGGGCACTGCCAGGTAGAGGCTGAGCTGCCTCTTAACAGAAGGAGGATGAAAACCAGCCAGGAATGATTCCACATCATGGATGTATGAAGACAATGCATAGGAGGGATCTGCATTCACCTCAGTGGAGGACAAAGGGACAACCACAACAGAGCATCCATATTATGATACCTAAGGAGAACAGCACATTGTCAGTATATGCAGAGGTTACTAATACATATCCATCTACATTTCTTCCTAGGTATCTCCAGTTGCATTATTAGACTCATGCCGTGTAAACATTGGTGCCTCATAGCACCAGGGTCATGGGTTTGATTTTGTGTCCTATCTACAGTCAGGTCCATAAATATTGGGACATCAACACGATTCTCATATTTTGGGCTCTATGCACCACCAAAATGGATTTGAAATGAAACTAACAAGATTTGCTTTAACTGCAGAGTTTCAGCTTTAATTTGAGGGAATTTACATCCAAATCAGGTGAACGTTGTAGGAATTACAACGGTTTCTATATGTGCCTCCCACTTTTTAAGGGACCAAAAGTAATGGCACAATCGAATCAAAAGCTATTTCATGGACATATGTGGGCTATTCCCTCATTATTTCATCATCAAATAAGCAGGTAAAAGGTCTGGAGTTGATTCTAGGTGTGACATTTGCATCTGGAATCTGTTGCTGTCGACTCACAATATGAGATCCAAAGAGATGTCACTATCAGTGAAGCAAGAAATCATTAGGCTGAAAAATCAAAACAAACCCATCAGAGAGATAGCAAAAACATTAGTTGTAGCCAAATCAACTGTTTGGAACATTCTTAAAAAGAAAGAACGCACCGGAGAGCTCAGCAACACCAAAAGTCCCGGAAGACGACGGAAAACAACTGTGGTGGATGAAAGAAGAATTTCAAATGTCAAAGTCAACAATCAAGAGAAGACTTCACAAGAGTGAATATAGAGGGTTCACCACAAGATGTAAACCATTGGTGAGCCACAAAAACAGGAAGATCAGTTTAGAGTTTGGCAAACAACATCTAAAAAAGCCATTACAGTTCTGGAACAACATCCTATGGACAGATGAGACAAAGACCAACTTGTACCAGAGTGATGGGAAGAGAAGAGTATGGAGAAGGAAAGGAACTGCTCATGATCCAAAACATACCACCTCATCAGTGAAGCATGGTGGTGGTAGTGTCATGGTGTGGGCATGTATGGCTGCCAATGGAACTGGTTCCCTTGTATTTATTGATGATGTGACTGCTGACAAAAGCAGCAGGATGAATTCTGAAGTTTTTCGGGCAATATTATCTGCTCATATTCTGAAGCATTTGACTAATCTCATTGGACGGCGCTTCACAGTGCGGATGGACAATGACCCGAAGCATACTGCAGAAGCAACCAAAGCGTTTTTTAAGGCTAAAAAGTGGAATGTTATGCAATGGCCAAGTCAATCACCTGACCTGAATCCGATTGAGCTGCATTTCACTTGATGAAGACAAAACTGAAGGGAAAATGCCCCAAGAACAAGCAGGAACTGAAGACATTTGCAGTAGAGGCCTGGCAGAGCATCACCAGGGATGACACCCAGCGTCTGGTGATGTCTATGCCTTCCAGACTTCAGGCTGTAATTGACAAAGAATTTGCAACAAAGTATTAAAAAGTGAAAGTTTGATGTAGGATTGTTTAGTTTGTCCCATTACTTTTGGTCCCTTAAGAAGTGTGAGGCACATATAGAAACCGTTGTAATTCCTACACAGTTCACCTGATTTGGATGTAAATACCCTCAACTTAAAGCTGAAAGTCTGCAGTTAAAGCACATCTTGTTTGTTTCATTTCAGATCCATTGTGGTGGTGTATAGAGCGCAAAATATGAGAATTGTGTCGTCCCAATATTTATGGACCTGACTGTATATGCAGATTTTATGTTCACCCTGTGTTTTTGTGTGTTGTGGCATTATATAAAGAAAATAATAATAATAATAATAATAATAATAATAATAATAAATACATTGGATAGCAGCCGACCACAGCATCCATAAACCCCACAAACAGCACAACGCACAATCGTTTTCCTTTGGAGATAGAGAGGAGGCCGGTGCATAAACCTCAACATCTGACACTACGGAAATAAAAAAACGTACTGTCCCTCCAAAAGAGCGGGGGGAGACATAAGTACAGGAACAATTTGCTGGGGACTCACATTGTGTGCCATCAACAAGCTTTGCCCAATCTTACTGCATTTCCTATGACCATCCCCTGCTCTGCAGCGCATGGCTGGATATAGCATGCGTAGGAGACCGTGCACACGGACATGACCCTACATGTGTGTACAAGGCTCAGCCCTCCTATCATCCCTGCAAAATACTCTGTCATCATTCTGGAAATGATACAAATTCTTCCACTCGCAGGACGTTTACAGAAGAAATCGTTTCACAATCCTGGACAAAAATAATCATACAAGCACAGTAACCCTTCACATACTAACTTCATCTTCCAGGAAATATAACCCATAAACAATTGTACAATATAGATAGGCAGCTCGGAGACTGTACAGCTCCGGCTAGAGGTACATTCTTGTCTGTCTGCAGTAAAACGTTCTGGCAGTTGGTCATTAACTATTAACATCTGGATTTCATACCAAATATATTATATATAATATTTCTTCTGTGCCAAACTCGAGCTTGTGCGGTTGCTGAGATGTTTGGTTTCTGTCTCTCCCTATGGGTGGGATTTATTAGAGTACAGTTGGCCTTTGTTCCTTATGTATTAAAGGAGCTTATCGCCAGCCACAGGCCCAACGCCGATAACTCTGCTTTAGTATGGAGGAGCCCATTTATCACACATTGTATCGGTTCTATTAGGATGGAGGCAGCATAAGAGACCATTAGGAAAACAAGATTGTCCTGTCCCCCAGAATATAAATATTACTTACTAGTGCTGTATGTTCCAAGGGTTACATGTTTACATTACATAGAGATTCAGGGGATTTAGCTGATTATAGTTGGCAGTCATTAATCAATATGTGGTATGATCAGAGGTCAGTAATGACACACGGTTCAGGGGTAGACAGGCAATCATCCCAACAATAATTCCTAGTAATGAGCTGGCAGCAACCTCATGGTGTGATATAATATATCTTATATTTAATGGTAAATAATATCTCATACATGTGTAATATATTTGACGAAGCTTATCTGGAATATAATGGTAATGGATGTAAAGTCCTAAAATCCCTTGCGGCTGCTCATGGGCTCTCTGCGCTGACCGCTGAACGGAAATGGTTAGTTAGCTAATGGCAATAATTATTATTGCTATCATGTATTTATAAAGCACCAACATACTGTGCAGCGTTGTACTTTGAGGGAATCATGAAATAATTTACATACAATGACATTGAATGACATACGGCCCCGTGCACGTGCCGTATGTCCAGAGACGCAGAACAAGTGCCGGGCCCGCGCACGTGCCGTATGTCCAGAGACGCAGAACAAGTGCCGGGCCCGCGCACGTGCCGTATGTCCAGAGACGCAGAACAAGTGCCGGGCCCGCGCACGTGCCGTATGTCTAGAGACGCAGAACAAGTGCCGGGCCCCGCGCACGTGCCATATGTCCAGAGACGCAGAACAAGTGCCGGGCCCCGCGCACGTGCCGTATGTCCAGAGACGCAGAACAAGTATCGGCCCCCGCGCACGTGCCATATGTCCAGAGACGCAGAACAAGTGCCGGGCCCCGCGCACGTGCCGTATGTCCAGAGACGCAAAACAGGTGCCGGGCCTCACACACATGCCATATGTCCAGAGACCCAGAACAAGTGCTGGGCCCCGTGCCGTATGTCCAGAGACGCAGAACAAGTGCCGGGCCCCGCGCACGTGCTGTATGTCCAGAGACGCAGAACAAGTGCCGGGCCCCGCGCACATGCCATATGTCCAGAGACCCAGAACAAGTGCTGGGCCCCGCGCCGTATGTCCAGAGACGCAGAAGTAGTGCCGGGCCCTGCATCCATGTTCGTTTCTTCCTTTACTCCACAACAATGTATGTATTAGGAGCTGCTACTGATTAGTTCACAGACCGTTTGCCTAAATAAAGAGGTGTCTGGTGCAGACTAGGGGCTAGATTTACTAAACTGCGGGTTTGAAAAAGTGGAGATGTTGCCTATAGCAACCAATCAGATTCTAGGTTTAATTTTGTAGAATGCACTAAATAAATGACAGCTGGAATCTGATTGGTTGCTATAGGCAACATCACCACTTGTTCAAACCCGCAGTTTAGTAAATATACCCCCTAGTCTCTATAAAGGAACCATCTGTGCTGTGTCTATCGGAATATCTGGAATATATAAAAGCTGACTGCAGTCAGTTATGTGAACAGAGATAAAAACATTCAGTATATACAAGTAGATGCTGATTTTAAGGACAGTCCAAGGTTTTAAAAGATTTGTCCGTAATTTTTTTCATATATTTACTATACTGCAAAATGCATCTTCCTGTTTATTGGCGGAATCTCCCCATCTGTTCTCATCCTGTATACTTTATATGGATGTCTGTTTATTGAAGGGGAAAACATTACACTGAAGTTCGGTAAACATGCCGTCATGGTGACCGATGTGTACTAAGGTCACACGTGATCTGCTTACATGCCTTAGCTGCAAAATGTCCTTGGGATATTATTTTATAATAACGACAACTATGTTACAGGCACCTGCGGCCTGGGCGTACCAGGAATATACCGGTTATTTGTGGCATTTATGGCTGGGGGGGGGGGGGGAGACTCTTCCCTGGGTTTAGAAGAATAAAACAGAGGCATCCCTGGCTCGTCTCCACGTTATATGTAGCACAAGCTGGCACTCTGCCCGACACGAATACCAATCAACCACACTGGCACAAGTTCCAGCCGCACAGTTCCAGATCGCAGACTGAATCCTGACAAGCTACCGAGATAGAGGTTTCCTTCCACATTTACCCACTTACCCCCCCACTTACCCTCCCATCCGCCCCCTGAACTAATAGGAGAATGTGGAATTGGGGCACCTGACATGTATCTCACAACGCCTGGGATTTGTCAGATTCAGTTAGATGGTCCAATCAGTGCACAGTACCTGGCTCCTCTCTGCATTTAGGAGACGCCTACGCAAACTTTAATGTGACTCATTTAGGAGTTTAGGTGCCCCTTAGGTCGCCTAATGGTAGCACCACCCGTCTGTCACACGTCTTGTTGCGGACATACAAGAGATGGAGAATACAATGAGTGCTCCGCTCAGAGGTGGAACTAGCGAGCTGTAGGCCCTGATGCCGGTAGGCTGGGAGGAGGGAACCCGGGCCCCCGACCCTCTGCATTTGCCATGCAGCGTGCCCCATTATCTCCATGGCCCCGATGCACGGCACCTGCCGCACCAATGGTAGTTCCGCCACTGGCTCTGACCATAGTCACATGTACCTAGAAACTGGAATGGGCCATTCTGTATGAAACAACGCGGTTATCTTGGTGGATGTGGTAACAGGAGCAGATCATGGGAGATGTATATCCAATGTTTCCGGTCACTTCATATTCCTGTCTAGAGTCTCCCCAGGAGCCCCGGCTGGATACTGTCCCAGTCTGTGATTAAGCAACAAGTTCTAGAACTTGCAGTTTCCTCATCTTTTAATGTCTGTATTAAATAATGCGTGTCTATTCCGATATGTTATTCATTATCTGATGTGACACTACATTGAGTAAACTTTAACGAACAACTAAATAAGTCCCATTCTTAGGGGCGTCTTAATCCAAAGGCAAAAATCCCTATAGCTGGCGGACATGGGCGTTTTCTCCGGTGTACTATACATGTACGTGATTATCACTAATAATAAGCCCACCGCTCTTCAGCTTTGCATGGGGGAGCCCATATTCTCATTTATCAGCAGAGTGGAGAGGGGCCGGGGGACAATAAGTATTAGTTTAATCGCTGTGATAAGTATTATTTTAATAAATAAAAAGATCCCTTAGTTGTGACTCCTTCGCTTCTAAGGAACAGCACGAGTAAAGGACAATTATAAAGAGATTAACCAACAGACAAAAGAATGATTATTACAAAGCATAGACGGGCGAGCGGCATGATGACGTTGCCTATCCCTGGATGAAGGGAACATTATACCAGTGTGTGCTCATTTCACCACGTACACACCGACTGTGCTAAAACAAAAGTTATGAATATGTATCGGAACGAACATCATCAGTGAGGCACATTGTACCTCCTGCATCAGAGCATTTTCATCAATATCAGCTTATAACATATATGTCACCATTGAGTATAGGCGACGGGGTCTCTGTTAAACGTGATCTTATAGCAACACACAGGGTTAATCTCTGTTATATCACCGACCATTGTCCCTATGTGTGAGAGGAGATCAGAGCGGAACGCGGCAGCGCATCTTGGTTATTGAGAGCATTTGCTCAGGTGTAACTTTATATTTGTACTTTCTGATTTTACGGCCCAGCTGAGCTTCTAAAAAGGACCACAAACTTTCTAATGACACGTCAATAAATAAGTCATTCATCTGAACTCATTCACATGAAGAGGAGGACATCACTAATAGCTACAATATGAACAGATGTGTATTAGCTTGGTGTCCTCCTCCGTGTACAAACACACGGGGCAGGGCACGGGCCCACGCAGGACACTGCACTTTGCAGTATAGGTTTCACTGAATATTGTAGTAACATCCCATATAGACCTAATGTCTGGATTTAGCAGATCTCAGTGTTGTGGGTAATGTGGTCATTTGCTAGATCCCTCACAGCACCCATAATGGTAACTATTGTGGGTGAAGGGTGGCACGCTAACATTTAGCAGTGATCTGGGGAGGTTGCTGGTGGCTCACGCATCCTTCTTACTTTCTCTACTTCTACATTTCTTTTCCTAAAATGATTTCCCCTTTGTCTGCATCCATATAGTTTAACCTCTTCCTCACCATTGCTTCTAGTTCCTGCTGTGTCAGAGATCTCTGTGTATACAACACACCTCTGTCTGCACAACCTGGATGAATAGTTTCTGGCACAGATTCCTGTCACCTGAAGCCACAGCCCATCCCGCATTCCTGGCCTGTGATACAAGAACATTCTCCTGCCCTGAGGGTGGGGCTGGCTCTGCGGGAGCTTACAGTAAAATATACCCACCAATATGTGATCTGTTCCTGAGGAGAACCCGGGGGTTGGTAGACATAGGGCATTTACAGAACCCGATAAACGCAACAAACCAAACCTCCGGCTAGTCCTTGTGGCGACAGCGCACTCACACGTCACGACAAGCTTTCACACTATGGTCATTTTACTCTTCCAAACGCCAACATTGACGCAAAGGAAAAAAAAAAAACAACACAAAAAAAAAAACCAAAAAAACATTCGTCAACAAATCCATTCGCCCTACATTACTTCATGGACTTTTGGCGTCTTAATGCGCTCCACGCATGAAATGAAGGCACATCTGTCCAGAGATTGGCGTGTTTGTTTTCTTACTCCCATTTGTTGCAATTGGAAAAGTACCCACTCCCAATTCTTTGTGTCTTCCTTTATATCTTTTCTCCCAGAATAAACTATTAGTCTTTCCTATTATGCAGCACTTGTGGGACATACACAAAGCAGATTTCATCTGACAGCAGAGCAGACAGATTATTCTTAGACTGCACAGAATCCAGAGATTGCTGCACAATTTTGAGCGAGTTTAGTCTCAGAAAAAGACAGAGGAATTTGACACAGAACCCGGAAGGCCAAAATCTGCCAGAGAGACAAAGAGAATGTTGGGAAGCTAAGACGAGGCAAGTTGTTTGCCCTGGAACTTATGACAGATATTGAATTACTCAATGTATATCCAGGAAAGTCCCAAAGATGACAGACGGGATATGAATAGGAGTCTGCGTGTTGCTTATAAGTTATCAACTGCATCAGTCGCCTTCCGTTCACGAGGAATCAGCGACCGGGGCGCACAGGGTGGGGGTACGGGGGGGTTCCAGATGCCCAAAACCCTCAACCCTCCACTACGCCAGTTTCTTATCCAGCTTCACTAAAATGGCCACTGTAGCTGTTCTTAGCTATGTTTTGGCTCTAGTGTGTTTCTGTGGATGCAGAAAGTAAGAAAACACAGACACAACATTACACCGGTCAGCTGACGCTACCATCAGGTGATCCTCGGCGGTTGCCTAGGGCGCAAGGGTTTAGGGACTGCCTAAAACACAGAAAGTGTGACATAATGCCAGCGTTTCTATCTTCCCCGCAGTGCTCCCATACTGAGTGCCAGCCGCTGGCATAACGGAGCAGCAAGTAACACTATCTTACCCTTGAAGTTTATTGGGAGCAGGAGCCAAGTACTGGCCCTGTCTATGACTGCCCCATATTTGAGGACTGCCCTTGGCCCCTTCTACCATGACATACCACCACTTGTTTCAAGGCGATGGAGACACGGGAAGATGTGAGGTTCTAGAGTCAGAGTGTTATGACAGACGGCATTAGAATGGTGCAGGGTGCAGCGGAACAGATTTAAACGAGAGTCGGACACGGAGAGCGTGGGGGCATCACCAGGTTTAGTCTAGAGAGGTTACAAAGAACTAAAAGATTTCTACCATAACGTTTCCCCGTAGATTAATATGGGGAATGGGAAGTTCTGCGATTCATTAAGCTTTGACAATCTCTGCTTTCTCAGCGGTATCACCATCTCAGGATGTTACTGTCAGTGTCTATGGGATCCAGCTGCAGCCTCTCCGGCTTCCTGGATCCCTCACAGTGGAAGCGCTACGCGCATGCTCATTGCACTTCCTCCATTCACCAGCAGCGCTAGGCTCCTGGTAAATAGTACAAACAGTTGTGCTGGGGGGGGGGGGGGACTTCGCTGGCGCCATTAGCTTCAGTATATAACAGCAGCATGACTGGGATTTGCAGCGATGCATAATCATCATCACTGCACCGTTTTAATAACTAGACCCACTATTCTCACCTGTATGAGCAGGGACCTCTGGTCACCCACATCTTGGGGTGACAGAGAGAAGGAGACTGAGCTACATGGCCAAGCAGGTGTCAGAGAGGACACGTTCCTGCGACATTTCACCCGTAGCCACCGACGGTGCACACAACCGCTGAACCACTAAATCAAATTGGGGTCAATTGAAGATTGTAACTTGTTAATTGACAGTGAATTTGGTCAAATTTAGGACAGCGATCCACTGTTATTGTTAGGGTCAGAGATATTTACTGAACTTGGCACTTAAATCATTTTGTGCATTTTTTTTAAAGCTCCACTTACTATATAAAAAGTTATAAAGCCCAGAGAAGAAGAATGGATATTGTAATATACAGAATAAGAGGAATTGTACCCAGGGCCGGTGCTAGGGTCCACGGCGCCCTAGGCATTTTTAAAAAAGCGGCGCCCCCCCCCCGCAAAAATCGCCGCCCTCCTCCCTCCTCCCTCCTCTCCTTACCTTGTCTCACCACCGCCGCCTCTCAGCTCCGTCTCCTCCCCTCCACTCACTGACACTAGTAAGTGGATGGGAGGAGACGGAGCAGAGAGGCGGCGGTGGTGACAAAATAGCCTCTTCCCCCCCTCCCCGTCCATCTGAATGCTGTGCGGCTGACGTGACAGGTATTGTCAGCGGTCGCCACACAGTTTTAAAGTATTTTAGAATACTGTGGCGCACTCCAGGCGCCCTCCAGAGCCCGGCGCCCTAGGCAAGTGCCTAACCTTGCCTAATGGGAGCACCGGGCCTGATTGTACCGTGCATTTGGTCAGTATTGCAGAGTGGGGGCATTTCCAAGGACAGATGTATAAAAGCAGGGACTGCCAGTAGTGGTGACATCCATTATGTAGTCGCTATACTTGTAAGAGATCTCATACCTGCAGTGCGGACTCTGTACTACAAAGTACTGAACATGATCTTTACCCGAGGTCAATATTAGCAGATAGTTCAACAAGTTCATATAAGGTGATTCCAGGAATCTATGGATGAGCGTCATACAACATACACAGCATCAGTAAAAATACCTGGACATACAAATAATTCATTGTTTGCAAATTATTTCAGGAACATTTATAAAAAGGCTCTTGCAAATTGATTCATTTGCATGTATGGCGCTATGAAGCAGGGTGTGCACGGAATCTGATAATAAAAGGGGAGGAGCAGGATCTCAGCGCGATGTTCAGAATCTACTACTTGGTAACAAAATAAATAAATGATGCTTGTCGTATGCCAATAGCAAGGAGCTATTGGGGCAAGTATTATAAACAGGGGGCACTAACTTTCTGCAGATTTTCGTAAGAAATAGGTCACATTCGTATGCAGTCACTGGTGGAAATTGGTTTAATCAGTTCACGCCACAGATCTCAGTGGAGGAACCACAAAATGACGATGAATGTTGTAAATTATATTATATATATACATATATATTATATTATTATATATATATATATATATATATATATATACACACACATACATACATACACACACACACACACGAGGGGGGCGGCATATTGACGTCATGTACAACAGGTGCCCTTGTTACAAAGGACCAGTTGGAGCACTAGGTATTGCTGTTTGTATAGTTAGGATCTTACATTGTTTGTGTACAGTAACGCATTGCTGAATAAAAGGTATGTCGGTCACGCCCCAATCTACAGCTCACAAATCTCAGTAATTTAAGAAAAGCCTAAGGCTCCGGCAGACAGTAATTTGCCCTTGTTTGTTATATTAATCTGAAACATTATAAACCGCTTTGTTATTCTCGACGTACAATCCTGCCAACGTTACCGGGTGACAGACCTCTCCTGCCTCCCACTAACTTCCCCACTCAATTACCCTCCACTGAACTAGGTCACTAGAGTTATAAACACCTTTATATAAATATTCAGTGTTGTCGTTGTTTATGTTGGATAGTGCACGGTGACACCAAGATATAATCATCGCTCCCACATAAAGCTACTACATGATAGTGGTGCACTTGGCTCTCTCATCCATTATTACCAGGGCCCCAGCAGGCCATGTTTTCTGAATTTCTTTCTGTGGGATCAGGCCTAAAAATTAGTCACCAATGTGTGAACAAGAATATACTTAAAACATGACCTGTTGAGGTATTTAAGGACCAGAGAGGAAAAGCCAAGCTTAACTGAATGCTTGTAAAACACCAAATAGAGATCCGCAGGGTCCCCCCCCCCAGCTCAGAGATCCGCAGGGCCCCACGCCGGCTCAGAGATCCGCAGGGCCCCCCCCCCAGCTCAGAGATCCGCAGCCCCCCCCACACCCAGCTCAGAGATCCGCAGGAACCAGACACCCACAATGCTTCATTCTCCTGATGCTTCTGTGCACACTGCACACTGCAGCGGAAACAGATCCAGGGTTATCATACTCAGCCCTCTGTAACAATGTTTTAGCCGGGTACAAAGTCCACATGGCAGATGGCCGGCTGGCATTGGACCCAGAAAACACATTGCACAATTATAAAACCGGATTAGTAGAATAACACTTTGATAGGGCCGGACCTGTTAGTGGTAATTTTTAAAAGACAAAAGTTTGTCGCACTAGTATAGATTAGGGGGATATTATTTATTGTTGTACATTCTTAATAAATTAATTTTATTCTTTTCAGATATTAATATCTTTTTTGCTCTTCAAATAATTCAAGGTGCTGCCACTCAGCCAGGTTATTAACATTAAACACAAGAACAAAAGTGCTGACTTTTGACAGCGCACACTAAGTCCCAATTTTATATTTATCAAGGATGCATGAAAAATCCCTATCTATATATTAAAATGTAAGTTTTATTATAATCATATTAAAATATAATGTAATTTTAAAAACACAGCTATATGTGCAAAAAAATGTGATTGAGTGAAAAAGTGAAATAAAATTGCTGTGTCCCTCTAAATCAATACCTCATTAGATCGCACAGTATATTGTGTCAGCTACACAGTGTTAGTGTTTGTCAAATAACGGAGCAATTTGTTATATTATAACTTTCCTGTGTTTAGCTATAAACACAGGAAAGACCCTTTTGCCTGGAAAAAGCACATCTATTTATTTATATTCACTACTATTTATCACGATCGTTTATGCCATAATAATTCTTAGTCCGCTCTATTAGTGCCCACATCCAGAGTACTAGTTTACAATCAGTCAGCATCTCACTCAGGCCCGGTGCTCCCATTAGGCAAGGTTAGGCAGTTGCCTAGGGCGCCGGGCTCTGGAGGGCGCCACAGAATTAAAATTACTTTAAAACTGTCCGGCGACCGCTGGCCATACCTTCCAGGGCCGCCGCACAGCTTCCGATAAATCCACAGGGAGGGGGGAAGGGGCTATGGATCACCACCGACGCTTCTCTGCTCCGTCTCCTCCTCTCCACTCACACATCATGATCATGGCCTGACAGTGTCAGTGAGTGGAGGGGAGGAGACGGAGCAGAGAGGAGCAGCTTTATGGCGGCAAGTAAAGACGTGTGGAGGGGGGGCGCGGATTGTGAAAGTGTGCCTGGGGGGGGGGCATGGATGTGAAAGTGTGCCTGGGGGGGCGCGGATGTGAATGTGTGCCTAGGGCACCAAGGACCCTAGCACCGGCCCTGATCTCACTCCACGTCACTCAATAAGATATAGAGAACCGTCAATATTTAAAAGGCTATTTCTCTATCTATTAGGGAGAACAGAATGAAGATACAATTATGATGAGAATAGTTATAAATATTTTTCTATGCTGTGACCTAAACCTAAACAGAGGAAAGTTATAACAAATTGCTCTGTTATTTTACACACACTGACACAATATACTGTGCGATCTAACGAGGGATTGATTCAGAGACAGAGACACGCAGCAATTTTATTTCACTTTTTCACTCAATCACATTTTTTTGCACATATTTCACTTTTTTTTAAATTACATTTGTATTTTAATAGAATTATAATAAAAGTTCAATTTTAATATTTAGATAGGGAATTTTCATGCATCCTTGACAAATATAAAATTGGGACTTAGTGTGCTCTGTCAAAAATCAGCACTTTTGTTCTTGTGTTTAACAGTCAGTGGTGTCAGCTTTGTGCTGCACGGGTCACCGTATGAACCAATCGTATGTGCATGTCATGTGTATGTCATGTGCGATTTCATTTTACATGACAATTCTAACCTTCTGAACGTGAAGATTGTATGGCTGTAAGCTGATTGGCTGCATTCTGCTGTCTGATGATTAATGATAACAGACAGTATACAGAATATCCACAGGTAGTTACTGTCAGTTCATAGCCCGTGTGCACAGAAAGTGCGCAAATTCCACAGAGAAAGCGATTCTGCAAACACTCCGAGATAGATCTGTATTTAAGGGTCTATTTAACAAGCTCCTAAAATGGCACCGCAAATGTAAGTATCCCCTCCACGTATAACTAGAGGATCGCAGTCGATATCAGATACATAATGTTTTATGGGGACTGCTATTTTTTGTGATTTAGGGGCACATTTATCAATCTTCTCATAAAGTGAAAAATAGTTTTCAATCCTTATCGCATTGATGAGGATTGAACCATTTCTCAAATTTATGAAAAACGGATCACAGAAACAGCAGTTCCGATAAACTGCTGTTTCTTTGATAAAAACAAACATACTTACCACGTCCTCTTCGGAATGCGCTGTCTCCAGATCTCCTCCTGGTGTTCTTCAATCCACTTCATAAATCAATTGCGCATGTGCAGTTCTAACAACTGCACATGCGCACAAACATCTCTGCTCTCGCTCTGCAACTATAGTAGCAGAGACAGAGCGGTGAGTGACAGGGAGGGATCATGTGATCCTTCCACACATGCGCTATCCAGCTCTGCTCTTCGGAGCAGAGCTGACAGCACTGAAGCTGGTGTACATTATCATGACAAGTTTCCGAAAAAGTTAGATTGCGGCCGGGAGCAGTCACCATACTGTAGAATGGTGACTGCTCCCAAAAACGAAAAGGAATGCAAAGCAGCAGATATCCACGATATCTGCTGCGATGCACCCTTCTTAAATATGCGGGGGACACAGAGGGACGTTTTTTTAATGGTAAGTGCACGATAGTGCAGTATCATTATTTGTTAAATATGTCCCTTCACAAGTTCAGAAAATCAAAGATTGAAAAGACAGACGATAGGTGTGCACCGGGACAGCCGTTTGACTCCTGTTCTGGCAGAACACTTTAAGAAATGCTCACGATCTCATTTCTTATCATTGCGATAAGGGGGCATATTTATTAACTAGCACATTTTTGATACAATTATTTTCATTTCTTATTGCAATGATAAAGAATGAAAGATCGTGAGCATTTATTAAGTCTTATGCTGGGACAGCAGTCATGATAAACGGCAGCCCCAGCAAATACTACTGTTTACCTATCTCTTCAATGGTCACTAATGAAAGTGGCCGCCTTTGAGATAGTGACCGGAAGGGAGAGCAGGAAGATGGGGTGAGGGATCCGAAGATCCCTCTACAACACTGTTCTCCCAATAGGATTCAATGGCTAACACCAGCTTCAGATGGCGTTGGCATCGGGCACAAATTCTGAAAATATTTGATTTTCATAACTTGTTAAATCACAAATAATAGCAGTCCACATACAAACCTATGGGGGCTGCTATTGCTTACGTTAACAAGGAGACCGCAGCAGATATCTTCGATTTCTGCTGGTATTCCCTAGTTATAAATAAAGGGGATGCTTAAAATTGCAGTGGTCCCCAGAAAACACAGCTAGTTAAATAGGCCCCAGAGATTGTGCCAAAAAAACGGTTAAATATGCGCCTAAGAATCACAGTATTGTATGTTACTCAGCTGGCTTCATGGCGGTATCACACATCAAGGTGGATCTATGTTTAAGGGCGTTCTCCCACATTGAAGCAATCTTTGAGCGCAAATACGTAATCCGTATGACGTGTCCTAGGTTAGTAATGACCTGCAGTCAGCTCTTGAGCAGTGACACGACCTTACTTCTGTACAATTCATCACTTCTATAAATGTCACATTTCCTCTGAGTGAAAGTCAGCACAGAACACGACCTCTCACTTCCCCCTGTTCATCTATCAGAGGAATCTTTTATATCTTTCATTTCCCCGTTGTGTGTTTCCCTCTCTCTGCTGACTGATGCTGGGGGGGCAACTCCCAAACATGTGCCCCAAAGCTGACATCACCCTCACTTTCTGGACGGATCTCTCTCCAAAGCAGGATTAAGCAACCTGTGTCAACTTTGTGGAACTACAAGTCCCAGCAACCCCCCCCCAAGCCGTTCTACACCTTTGTAGAACTACAAGTTCCAGCACCTCTCTCCCCCCCCCAACAGTTCTACACCTTTGTTGAACTACAAGTCCCAGCAACCCCCCCCCCAAGCCGTTCTACACCTTTGTAGAACTACAAGTTCCAGCACCTCTCTCCCCCCCCCCCAACAGTTCTACACCTTTGTTGAACTACAAGTCTCAGCACACATTGCCAGCTCTCCAATTTCTGTGGAACTAAAAGTTCAAGTGCAACTACAGATAGCAGTGTGACTGCCAGGGCCTTCTGGGACTTGTAGTTCCACATCGGCTGGGGAGTCACAGTTTGTTTACCTCTGCTATAAAGTTATATATTGAAGCATAGGTTGCTAGTAATGCAGGGTGTCATATTATGTAATCTCTGCTGTTCAGGCATTTAGTGTACAGGAAATGGAGCCTTATGGGGAATAGCTAGTAAATAAAGGAGCGTCTTTTACTAATGAGACAGAACATTTCCAGACAGAATGTTATGACATAAAGCAAATATTGCTGAGCTTATTAGGACTCCCTGGGGGAATAATAATATTCTGCAATCCACACACAGACCCCTGGAGACCATGTGCCAGAAGGTACCAGCGTGTGCAGTGTACCAGAGCCGTAACTTAGAATTCTAGTGCCCTGGGCGAGAAAGACAAATGCCGCCCCCCTAGCCCTCAATTTTAACCAAATGAACCTAAAATATTCCTAAATTGCGCCCCCCCTTCAGCGTTGCACCCTGGGCGGTCGCCCCTATCGCACAGCCCTAGTTACGGCCCTGCAGTGTACACATCCTGGGGAGAGGCTGTGCTTCTAAATATTCAGATCTTACTACAACTGAACCCTGGCTCTTATATAGCAGTGTGTGAGATCAAGCTTTAATCCACCTCCTTTGGAACTGCAAGTCCCAGCACACCTTCACAGCTATTGTAGAACTACAAGTCCCAGCTCTGATTTAACCCATTCCTAGAATTAACTTGCAACAGGCTCCAGACAGCTCAGCTTACACATATACAATACCAGGTGCTCTGTGCCCCACAGGTGACATTCCTGGCTGGAGAGAGCACCCGGAGCTTCCTGAGGCCACATAGTGTAAGAAAGGGAACTTCCTACTGTACAAAGTCATGGGACAAGCGGGAACATACATATTATATATATAGATATATATATATATATATATACACATACATACACACACTACACACACACCCTCCTAACCTCTGCTCCTGGGATCTAACACTGCTCCCAAGTCTCAGGACTGACAGAAACGCTCCCAAGAGCTCCGCAGCCAGGAACACCAAGGGGCCACCACACAGAGAAGTGATTTCATTATTTGCACTTTCCCATTAAACAGCAGAGATCCAGGCGCGGAGCCACTTACCTGCACAGCCAGGTGCGCGGAGCGCCGGGATCTGCGGTCTCCCCCAACCCTGCAACCTCTGCTATGGCCGGGACACAGCACTACACAAGGAGCAGAAGGTGGAGATTGTTCCCGGTGACTCCAGGAAAGTATCAGCCGAGACTGGAGGAGGGAAATCGGCAACTCCACCCACAGCCCGGGGCACGTCTCATTGCACAATCTGCTAAGAACTACCGAGTGCATGTACCTGCCCCACCTACACTCTGTGCATAGTGCCTCACAAGCAGAACAAGGTGCTTCCCACCTCACAGAGCAGGGCATGGTGCCTCTCACCTCACAGAGCAGGGCATGGCATGGTGCCTCCCACCTCACAGAGCAGGGCATGGTGCCTCTCACCTCACAGAGCAGGGCATGGTGCCTCCCACCTCACAGAGCAGAGCAAGGTGCTTCCCACCTCACAGAGCAGAGCAAGGTGCTTCCCACCTCACAAGCAGAGCAAGGTGCTTCCCACCTCACAAGCAGAGCAAGGTGCTTCCCACCTCACAGAGCAGGGCATGGTGCCTCCCACCTCACAGAGCAGAGCAAGGTGCCTCCCACTTCTCTATATTATATTGTATCAGTGCACAGTGCCTCCCTCTTCTCTATAATACATTGTATCAGTAAACAGTGTCTCCCTCTTCTCTATACTGTAATACATTTTATCAGTGCACAGTGCCTCCCTCTTCTCTATAATACATTGTATCAGTACACAGTGCCTCCCTCTTCTCTATAATGCATTGTGTCAGTACACAGTGCCTCCCTCTTCTCTATAATACATTGTATCAGTGCACAGTGCCTCCCTCTTCTCTATAATACATTGTAACTATCAGAGCACAGTGCCACCCTCCTCATATAGCAGTGCACAGTGCC
Source organism: Mixophyes fleayi (assembly GCF_038048845.1). NCBI lineage: Eukaryota > Metazoa > Chordata > Amphibia > Anura > Limnodynastidae > Mixophyes > Mixophyes fleayi. The sequence continues at coordinate 140,963,682 of NC_134409.1, forward strand.
TCCCTCCTCATATAGCAGCACACAGTGCCTCCCTCCTCATACAGCAGCACACCCTCCTCATACAGCATCACACAGTGCCTCCCTCCTCATACAGCAGCACACAGTGCCTCCCTCCTCATACAGCAGCACACCCTCCTCATACAGCATCACACAGTGCCTCCCTCCTCATACAGCAGCACACAGTGCCTCCCTCCTCATATAGCAGCGCACAGTGCCTCCCTCCTCATATAGCAGCGCACAGTGCCATCCTCCTCATATAGCAGCCCACAGTGCCTCCCTCCTCATATAGCAGCGCACAGTGCCTCCACCCTCATATAGCAGCACACAGTGCCTCCCTCCTCATATAGCAGCACACAGTGCCACCCTCCTCATATAGCAGCACACAGTGCCTCCCTCCTCATATAGCAGCGCACAGTGCCTCCCTCCTCATATAGCAGCGCACAGTGCCTCCCTCCTCATATAGCAGCGCACAGTGCCTCCCTCCTCATATAGCAGCGCACAGTGCCACCCTCCTCATATAGCAGCGCACAGTGCCTCCCTCCTCATATAGCAGCGCACAGTGCCACCCTCCTCATATAGCAGCACACAGTGCCTCCCTCCTCATATAGCAGCGCACAGTGCCACCCTCCTCATATAGCAGCGCACAGTGCCTCCCTCCTCATATAGCAGCGCACAGTGCCACCCTCCTCATATAGCAGCGCACAGTGCCTCCCTCCTCATATAGCAGCGCACAGTGCCACCCTCCTCATATAGCAGCGCACAGTGCCACCCTCCTCATATAGCAGCCCACAGTGCCTCCCTCCTCATATAGCAGCGCACAGTGCCTCCACCCTCATATAGCAGCACACAGTGCCTCCCTCCTCATATAGCAGCACACAGTGCCACCCTCCTCATATAGCAGCACACAGTGCCTCCCTCCTCATATAGCAGCACACAGTGCCTCCCTCCTCATATAGCAGCGCACAGTGCCACCCTCCTCATATAGCAGCGCACAGTGCCTCCCTCCTCATATAGCAGCGCACAGTGCCACCCTCCTCATATAGCAGCGCACAGTGCCTCCCTCCTCATATAGCAGCGCACAGTGCCACCCTCCTCATATAGCAGCGCACAGTGCCTCCCTCCTCATATAGCAGCGCACAGTGCCACCCTCCTCATATAGCAGCGCACAGTGCCTCCCTCCTCATATAGCAGCGCACAGTGCCACCCTCCTCATATAGCAGCGCACAGTGCCACCCTCCTCATATAGCAGCGCACAGTGCCTCCCTCACACCTCACATCCAGATGAACAGTTGGCCACCAATAGTTTCTTGATATGAACTCCAGAGTTTTTTGAGTACCAACATGCACAGAGAAGTTAGAAGAATGCGCCCAATGTAAAAGATTGTTTCGAAATTTGAGGGGGGACAAAGGTCTTGCTGTGAGGAGGAGTCACAGGGAGATCCATAGAAGCAGAGAGGAGGAATTTGGGATCCGGAGTAGGACGATTCTCCAGATCTTCTAGATTCCGATAGTCTTCAGACGCTCGAGAAAGAGCGTCTGCTTTCTTGTTCCTGTTCCCTGGTCTACAGGTTATATGAAGATCAAATTGAGAGAAAACCAAAGACCAGCAGACTTGCCGAGGGTTCAAGCATTGAGCAGATTGGAGATACAGCAGATTTTTATGATCAGTAAAGATGGTTATAGGAAAGCGAGAGCCTTCAAGAAAATATCTTCATTCAGCAAAGTGTGTCTAATAGCCACAAGCTCTTTATCCCCAATTACATAATTTCTCTTGGTTGGAAGGAATTTTTGAGAGAAAAACCTGCAAGAATGCAACTTCCCCGTAGAAGATCTCTGGGAAAAAAATGGCTCCCACACCGACTGAGGAAGAATCTACTTTCAAGAAGAAAGGCACAGAAGTGTCCGGTTGTTTGGGGACTGAAGCTGAAGAAAACTCCACTTTGAAGGAAAGAAAAGCTTCTGATGTGACTGTTGTCCAATTCTTAACATCCGCACCTTTACGAGTGAGAGAGATGATGGGAGCAGCTAGAGTGGAGTGTCCCCGAATAAATTGTCTGTAATTATTGGCAAAGTTGAAAAATCGATGGATAGCTTTGAGGCCCACAGATTGTTTCCATTCCAAGAGGACACAAACTTTTTCTGGGTTCATCTGATGATCAGAGCCAGAGACAATATACCTGAGAAAGGGCATTTGAGTAAGTTCAAAGGAACTTCTGTAATCTATAGTAGAGCCAATGTTTGCGTAGATGAGTTTGGACCTCTGAACACTGAAGGTGGTGAGAGACAAGATCTTTAGAAAAAATCAGAATATCCCTTCAAATAAACAACCACAAGAGTAAAGTAGGTGTCTGAAGATTCAATTAACAAAACTCTGGAAGACTACAGACTTTCTCAAAAAATGGATTACACAGAAAGATGAAGTCGGCGAGGGTGGTAGGTAGCTCTCTGGAGGATAGTTTATCTTTAATACAGTCCAACAACTCCTGCCAAAATGCTGCCACCAAAGCCTAACTATTCCATTGTAGTCCTGAAGAAAGTGTGCGGAATTCCACCACGTATTGCCGCACAGAGCGTGAACCCTGACAAAGTCGTAGGATGCTGGAGACAGCAGAGGAAGTACTTGCAAAAGGAAGCTATGAAGTGGCACAATCCAGGAATAGCGGATCATTTTGCTCCCATATTATTATTAATCTTTATTTATAAAGGTGCCACAAGGTTTCCACAGCTCTGTACAGAAAACAGACCATACAGGGTAAAACAGTACAGAACAATTATCAAAATATACCAGTGTCACGGCTGAGGATCTGCCTGTACCCAGACTGGGTTGTGTCTCTGGAGTTAAGCTGGAGACTACGTGGACAAAGCTGGGTGTCCTGATTATGTTCCTTTGCATGTAAATGACTGATACAGGTGGTGATAGACTAGCAGGGGAGACCAGGCAGGAACTGGATTGCTGAAGCGGAATGGACCCGGAATGCTGGAATCAGACTGCACAGTCTGGAACAAAGAACAGACTGCTGGAACCAGGTCGGCGTTTGAAAATACAACGTTGCACTGGTAACAGGTAGGGCTCCAGAATGTCCTTTTATAGTAGTTGTTGTTTCCTGATTGGAGACAGCAATCAGCTGGGCAGAAGCAGCACTTTGAATTGCTGGGATGGATCAGGTGACTATATCCAAGATGGCAGCTCCCAGGGATTGGTTTTGGAGAGAAACCTGAAGTAGAGACTGCTATCCCCTGATTGCCTGAGAGTAATCATGTGACCAAGTCCAAGATGGCAGCACCGGATCTCTGGAGTGGAGACAGACTGAGCAGCATCTTGCAGAGAGATCTGAGGACCGCAGGGACAGCTTAGAAAGACAGCGGAGAGGTAAGTGAGAGGACCTGAGAGTCTGGTGTGTGACAACCAGTACTTCAATAGCTCCAAACTAAGTGTCCCATAGAGGGAAGGCCCAGGCTAGGGCTTGGCCTAAGAACAGAGATATATTATAACCATAAAGCTGGCTGCGTTTAACACTTAATATACATCCAAATCTTTTTTTTTTTTCTCTTATTTATGCACAATAGTAAGAGATGTTTTTGCTATTAAATGTCATCGTGCTCCGCTAGTTATTTTATGAAGCAAAATAATGTTTTTAGTTTGATCTAATAGTTTAATATATGGATGGAATGTTGTGGTAATTTATTTTTAATAGTGAATATTATATCTTTGAATCGCTTCTATGCAATTGTTTTAAGGCAATAAATGTGTTTGAAATGTTAGGTTCATCCTAATCCAGGTGCCGGCAAATGGAACAGCTTTTCTGATAGGGTTATTACCCTTTATAATGCCGGAGCTGAAGACAAACAATCATTTTCTTCGGATGAAAGTGTCGACGAATACTGAAACGCGTCGAGGATCAGTACCTATATATTGTATCCAGTTTGTAGCTACTTTCTCTCAGGAATAAGTTGAATTACATAGCAGTGATTCATCTTGCTGCACGGACGGGGTCTACATAGAAGCGGACTCTGATCAAACACTGGTGGATACAGCGATGATACAATTCAATAATACCAGAGTGCTGGAAGTGACACCTGCACATATATACATATACATACCAGCAATTACAAAGGTGTCCTTTATCCCACAAACTGGAGTTTGCACAATCTCCTTCTTGCAGCTGCTTTGGCTTGATTATATTAACATTTCGTTCATTTATAGCGACTGGGTTTGTTTTGACTTTGTTAAAACATCATAAATAATTTTTAGATAATAAAAGCAACCTTCGCCCCCTCAGTAAGGAAATTATGAGGAAGCAATTGAAATTGGACGGAACTTTGGTTCAGAAACCCTCTGCATCTTGGGTAGCATCTTGTCTGTCTACTCTGCCCAAAAGAGCAGCTGTATCTCCTGCAGAATCCATTAATGGCCAGATCTTACTATCACAGAGCACATAGAAACAGTAGGATATTAATAATCTACCTGATTTAGCTCCACCCACTACAGAGGCGCGGAGTCTAACGTGGCGAAGGTTTTCACCGGGGACCACCGCAAGGAGGTTTGGTCTTCACTGCTAACACCCCACAGGTCTTGGTTCTCCAGATGTATAACAGGACGGTTACCGGATGTGTACCAGGCAAGACTGACAGCAGAGAGGTTACAGTACTTGGGGCGATCTTGCAGTTGATAAGGTGATGATCCGATGGGGGAAAGGCGTGTTAAGAAAATCAGAAACTAAACATAGTCTAGAGAAAACAAGATCAAGGCAGTGACCACCCCCGATGAGCAGAGGGTTCAACTCACTGGGAGAGGCTGAGGGAGAAGGTTAGAGAGAGTAGTTTGGAGGCACAAGTGGAATGTGGATTAACGATGGGGGTGTTGAAATCACCCAGGGTGATGTTGGGGATGTCACTAGATAACCAATGAAATAGCCAGGGAGAAAAATGTTCAATAAATTGTGGGTGTGGTTCTGCGGGGCAATAGATCTCTGTAACACGCGTAGAGAATGGGGTTGAAAATCCCAATAGTATGAACTTCTAAAGATGTGAACGTGAGTGATGGGACATTAGGTAGAACTGTGAATGTGCACTGTGGGGAGAGAAGTAGTCCAACCCCCCTTCCTTGCCTGCCTCTAGGTCTGGGGGTGTGGGTGAGATGGAGGCCACCATGTGACACTACATCTCCCAGCAAGCTTTGGCAGACAGTGCAGGATGGAACTTGTAGTTCCACAACAGCTGCAGTAGGAAAAATAAAGACATAAAAACACAGGGTTAAAAACAATGTAATTGAAGAATATACACCTGGCACCCCTCCTTTACCATTTTATTAAACTCCTGAATGTAACAGGAATTATCATCGGCAGCTGAGCCCAAAGATCTAAAAACCTTAATATATGCTGAGACACTGCATGAAACTGGCTCAAGTGACCAGGAGGATCAGTATCAGCTCCACCAATCAGTAGCGGCCAGTGTGGGAAGTCCTCTCTGATTGGCTGAGTCGGTGTCATTCATCATCATAACTCCATAAGGACATTACATATCTCTACATCCCTTTAGAGCAGAAGACACCGTACAACTCATATCTCCCAACTGCCCAGATCGTAGTGGGACATCCCGATTCGTGGGCTGTAAAAGGGGCAGTTCTTAACCTAAAGTGGGTGGAGCTTTTCATTAATTTGCCAATAAATTGGTGGAGTTTAGATTGGATTGGGCAGGGCTTATTTTGTTTTGATTTCATGATTGTAATGTTGTGAGGTTTGCAAATGTCCCCATTTGGGTGGGAATGTCCCGCCATCCAGACAGTAAGAGCCAGGAATGTTGGGTGGTGTCTGGCGTTCACTATGGGACCTGGGTTCAGCACGCACCAGATAGGAAGCCTGACCATGGATCTTCCTATCAATGGAAGAAACACTAAGCGACGAGTGGTAAGACTTCATTTAAGCTGCAAAATTTGCTAAATCTTCCAAGAAGACAGCAATGCGGGATCCTCAAGGACTTAAGTGGGAATTTCTTGTATATGAATGTGCAAAAGTATTACTGTGTTGTTCTAACGTTTTATATTTAGGAAATCCATCCTTTAGGAACATGATACTATAATTTAATCTGAATTATTCTAGAGTGCTTATTTTGCCTTATAAATTTCCCAGATTCCCTATAAATCATCCACAAAGGACATAAGAGTTTGGGAAATATAATGATATTAATAAGGTTTGCAAATCTGTAATATGATAATTCCTGATGTTTCCAACTAGCCATCTCTTCCACCTCCTTAACTATTTTCCTATATGGACTATATATATGTAACCCTAGATATCTGGGGCTATTAGATGTTTTACAATACACTGAACAACTGAGCGTAGGTCATGTGATAATGAACGTTGAGATCAGCTGAGTGGCCAGTGCGTCAGGTGAGAGTCACCTGAAGAAGATGTAACGTGTGGGGACTTACTGGTGATACTGAGAGACGTCAGAGTGACACATATGGGAACAATCTAAATATATATGCCTCTATTTTACCATACACTCTTTAATTATAAACAAGTTTACAGGACTAATCTATATTAGATTAAATAGCGCCGGGCGGTGTCATCTTACTTCTCACATTGTATAGAACATGGTAACAACAAAGGATTTGTACAAATGTGTCAGTAAATCCCCAATCATATGTATAGACCAATACTAGTACAATATCATAGCCACAAAGGCCACTGTACTTAGACAAATAAAAACAACAAACCAAGACTACCAATAGGTATATAGGTCTTAAGTCTATAGTACGGACTCCACCAGTTACTCGCTCAGCAGGGAGGTCTGGGACGCCGCGGCCATGTGTCCTCGCCACACGCTGGTCTGATTTACTGCTGATCTCATACGTGACCTACAGATTGCTTTGTGTCCTCTCATAGGACGATCCTTCTTACCCACATACACCAAGTCACACAGGCATTTTATGTGGTAAGTCACATGGGCACTGGCACGGGTAAGACAATCTTTAATGTTGATGCGTTTTCCAGTCTGTGGATGGTTGAGGTATGTACCTGGGATCATATTACTGCATATTACTCCTAGTCATCAGTTCTCCAACTTCCAGCTCCTGGTGGCAGCAGAAAGTGGTGAAGAGTGAATGCAGAGAAAGGGCGTTTTCACCCCTTTTTCTTAATTATGAAAGGGTTAATGGTAGAGAGGTCATAGATTTCTCTGCAATTAGCCTAATTACCAGCACTTACCGCCATTCTATAGATCTCTATGGGGACAGTGGCATTAGGACATATATTAAACTCTAAAAGCAAAGCTCAGGTTGGCATTACTGGTCAATTCCATTGGGATCCAGCTGACGCCTCTCTGGTGTTGATATGAAAACACTCTGTGTGTGCCCGCACTTCCTCCATTCTCCGGCAGCGTTAGGCTGCTGGTGCAAGGAAATAGGGGGGTCTACACCGGGGCTCTGAGATCAGCTCAAGCATAGTGTCACGGGCACTAGGAGTCTTGCCCAGGAATTCACCAGATGACTGGGCTTACCAGAGTAGTGAAGCTCACACAACGGTCCTCTGGTATCGGGGTGACTAGCGGAACAAATATCACAGCAGATGGAGAGAGAATGCCAATGAATAATAGGAAAGTCAGTGACTTGCAGCAATCTTTGGTCAAAGAATCAGCGACTAGCTGATATAATGGAAAGGCAGATTTGAACACGGAGATCAGGATGGACGTGAGTAGATGCAGGAAGGTAGCAGGGAAGTCAGTGGTCTGCGTACAGCAAGTTGTACCACTGCTTATGGTGAAGAGGCTTGTCCAGGTGCAGGTAGGTAGCGGGGAAGTCAGTGGTCTGCGTATAGCAAGTTGTACCACTGCTTATGGTGAAGAGGCTTGTCCAGGTGCAGGTAGGTAGCGGGGAAGTCAGTGGTCTGCGTATAGCAAGTTGTACCACTGCTTATAGTGAGAAGACTTGTCCAGGTGCAGGTAGGTAGCGGGGAAGTCAGTGGTCTGCGTATAGCAAGTTGTACCACTGCTTAATAGGTGAGGATGTGTACAAGTGTTGATGAGTGGAAGCATACAAAGATGATAGGATGCAGACACTGAGAGCACAGAGGAACTTGATCCCAATAGGTATGCAGCGTATCCAACAAAGTCTATATAACGGTATGTGTGGCGCTGCTTGATAGAGACTTGCTCAGCACAGATATGCAGGCCAATAATGGATAGTCAATCACAGTTATGCATAGAACGACTGAGTAGTACAGTTAATTCCAAACAGGTATGCAGCGTAACAATAACAGTCTATAGCGGGAATGGATACCGCTGCTGAGCGTGGAAACTTGTCCTAGCGGATATGCAGAGTAAACGTAGAAAGTCAATAACAGATAGGCATACCGCTATTCAGTAGAACAGTCTGTCCACAGGGAGATGCAGGAACTGCAGAGACGCTGGACGGCAGAGACGAGTGTAGGAACCACAGGTGAGTAGATCCGGTAATCAGAGTCCAGCTGAGGACACAAGCAGGAAACAGAAGACTGTAGCAGGTATGGAAACCAGCGATGAGTAGCACAGGGAATCCACAGGAACTGAAGACACTAGTAGTACACAGGAGATAGTAGCGGGTATGGAAACCAGCGATGAGTAGATCAGGAATCAGCAGGAAACTGAAGACACTAGTAGAACACAGGGAACACCTTCAGAGACTCACAGGGAATGAGACTCCAAGATCAGGCAATGAGGTAATGCACACAGGTGCCTTAAATAGGGAGTTGCCTGATCAACCAATTTGGATTAAAAGCAACAGTCACAAGAGTTCTTGGGAGCTGCGCATGCGCAGACCATCAGGATGGCGGACGGCCGCTGTTCAGGATAGGTGCCGGCAGGAAGGCTAGGGAGCCACGCACCAGCGCAGAGGCACTCACGGTCCGGTGAGTGACAGTACCCCCCCTTTTAAAGGTGGGCACAGAACACATGGAGCCGGGTTTGCCCGGATTCTTGGCATAGAATTTTTTTAGAAGAGCTGGGGCGTTGAGATCATCAGCCCGGATCCAGGAACGCTCCTCTGGGCCAAAGCCCTTCCAGTGCACAAGAAAAAGAAAGAACTCCTCGCAAAATTTTTGCGTCTAATATATGAGTGATCTCAAACTCCTCCTCTTGATGAACTTGAACTGGCCGAGGTGCTGAAGGAGGAACAGAGAAATGGTTGATGATAAAAGGCTTGAGTAATGACACATGGAAGGTGTTGGAGATACGAAGGTTCTTGGGTAGTAGAAGTTTGAAGCAGACTGGATTTATCACTTGAATGATCCTATATGAACCAATGAAACGAGGAGCAAACTTCATAGATGGAACCTTGAAGCGAATATTTTTGGTAGAAAGCCATACACGATCTCCAATCTTTAGTGGTGGAATAGCCTGCCTCTTTTTATCCGCAAAGGACTTGTATCTGGCAGATGTCTTTTTTAAACAGGTTTTGACCTGAGACCAGATATCTTTGAAGGTCTGACAAACAGTCTCCACAGCAGGAACTTGGGTGGGAGAGAGGGCAGGAAATTCCGGGAAAGACGGATGGTGACCGTAAACCACAAAGAATGGACTTCTTGAAGATGACTCGTGATACATGTTGTTATGGGCGAATTCAGCCCATGGGAGTAAATCTACCCAGTTGTCTTGGTTGGCTGAGGAGAACATCCTAATAAAAGTTTCAAGATCTTGATTGACTCTCTCGGTCTGTCCGTTTGATCGAGGATGGTAGGAAGATGAGAGTGATAACCGAATACCCAAGGTCTTACAAAGGGCTCGCCAGAATCTGGAAACGAATTGCACTCCCCTATCCGAAACAATCTCAGAAGGACATCCATGAATTCGGAAAATCTCTTTGATAAAATGATCAGCCAGAGTAGATGAAGAAGGTAAACCGGTCAAAGGAACGAAATGTGCCATTTTCGAAAATCGATCCACCACTACCCAGATGGTATTACACTTTTTACTTGGAGGAAGATCGGTGACAAAGTCCATACTAATATGGGTCCAAGGTTTGGAAGGAATGGGTAGTGGTTGTAGTAATCCCGCTGGTGTTCTGCGGGGAGTTTTAAACTGGGAACACAGCTCACAAGCGGCCACAAAGTCTTTGACATCTTTCCTCATAGAGGGCCACCAGTAGCTTCGAGAAAGGATTTCTAAGGTCTTGCGTTCACCCGAATGTCCAGAAAAATGTGAAGAATGGAACCAAGACAATATTTTCCTCCTAAGAGATGGAGGCACGAGGGTTCTCCCAAATGGTAGCACCTTGGTAGATGAAGTGGCCAGAGACACACACTTGGGATCTAATATAGAATGGTTAGGACCACCTTCAACGTCTGTAGACGTCACGAATGCCCGAGACAGGGCGTCTGCTTTTTTATTTTTGGCAGCCGGTTTGAAGGTTATAATAAGTTCAAAACGGGAAAAGAAAAGAGACCATCTTGCTTGACGGGGATTCAAACATTGAGCTGACTGTAAATATGACAGGTTTTTGTGATCCGTAAAAATAGTTACAGGATGACGAGCTCCCTCCAGTAGATATCTCCATTCCTCTAATGCTGCTTTTATGGCCAACAACTACTTGTCCCCGATGGTATAATTCCTCTCCGCGGGTAGAAGACCTTGGGAATAAAAGGCACAAGGATGGAATTTTTGTTGCTCCGATCTTTGGGATAATATGGCCCCTAAGCCAACATTAGAGGCGTCTACCTCTAGGAAGAAGGGAAGCGTCACATCAGGCTGTCGAAGAACAGGAGCAGAAGAGAAGGACTCTTTGAGAGACTGAAAAGCTTGAAGGGCCTCGGAGGACCACTGTTTAGTATTAGCCCCCTTGTGGGTCAGGGCCACTATAGGAGAGGCAATGGACGAAAACCCTTGAATGAAGCGTCTGTAATAATTTGCAAATCCTAAAAAGCGTTGGATTGCTCGGAGAGTAGTTGGCTGGGGCCAACGTAATACAGCGTTCACCTTTTCTGGATCCATCTTAAGACCGACTCCGGACACAATGTATCCCAGGAATGGAATCTGGGATAACTCGAATGAACATTTCTCTAGTTTGCAAAATAAAGAATTTCTTCGGAGTCTTGAAAGGAACTCTGCCACATGTTGATGATGAGTGGGCAGATCCTGGGAAAAAATTAATATGTCGTCCAGATAGACGACGACACAGACATACAGCAAGTCCCGGAAAAGATCTTATTCACGAAACCTTGGAAGACAGCGGGGGCGTTACACAACCCGAAGGGCATAACAAGATATTCATAGTGGCCATCCCTGGTGTTAAAAGCTGTCTTCCATTCGTCTCCGGACTAGATCCGGATTAAATTATAGGCACCTCGAAGATCCAACTTGGTAAAGATCCGGGCTCCCTTAATGCGATCGAAAAGTTCAGTAATTAACGGAATAGGGTACCGATTTTTGATGGTAATGGCATTGAGTCCACGAAAATCTATACAGGGACGTAATGATCCATCTTTCTTCTTTACGAAAAAGAACCCCGCTCTAGCGGGAGAGGTAGAAGGTCAGATAAATCCTCGCTGGAGGTTCTCCTTAATATACTCAGATGTTGCTTGAGTCTCAGGTAATGAAATTGGATACACACGGCCCCTAGGAGGACTCTTGCCGGGTTGTAAGTCAATCGGACAATCCCATGCCCGATGAGGAGGAAGGCATTCTGACTGAACCTTATCGAACACATCCGAAAAAGGAAGCATACTGAGGAGGGAGGCCCGGTGGACATGGTGAAATGGACGACTGCTGTATTTTGAGTGGAACAACTTGAGAGAGACAACGATGACGACATTCGGGACCCCAGGAAGTGACTTGAGGAGTGTTCCAGTCAATCTGAGGGGAATGAAGTTGAAGCCATGGAAGGCCTAGTACGATGGGACTGGTAGTAACAGGAAGGATCAATAAAGAATTTTTTTCTTGGTGTAAGGCTCCAATTTGAAGAGTCAGTGGAGATGTACTTTGAGTAATGAGACCATTAATTATACGTGATCCATCAATAGCAGTAACGGCAATGGGAACCTTTAAGGAAATCACTGGTAGAGACCATTGATTCACTAGGGAACTAGAGATAAAATTTCCAGCAGCTCCAGAATCTATAAGTGCTTGAGAGACAAAGGATTTGGTAGCAAAGGAAACGGTGACATCAAAAGCACAAACTTTCACATTCGTAGAACATGGAGAGGACTCCAGGGACCCTAACCTTACCTCTCCAGAACTGGTTAGGGCCTGGCATTTCCCGACTTCCTAGGGCATGAGTTCAGCATGTGAGTAGAGTCAGCGCAATAGATACAGAGTCTATTTTTCACTCTTCGTTCTCTCTCCTCAGATGTCAGTTTAGAGCGACCTAGCTCCATAGGTTCTACTGGAGGTGGAGAATGACGAACTTGAGATACTGAGCGAAGAGGCGCTTTGCAGGAAGTTATTCTCTCGGAATCTCTCTCACGAAATCTCATGTCTAGACGATGGCAAAGGGAAATCAAATCATCCAAGGAGGAGGGTAACTCTTGAGAGGTCAGTGCGTCTTTAATTTTATCGGAAAGCCCCTGCCAGAAGGCGGCGATCAGTGCCTCAGTGTTCCACTGAAGTTTAGAGGCAAGTATCCGAAATTGAATGACATACTGAGCCACAGTCCGAGATCCTTGGCGTAGTCGGAGGATACTGGAAGCTGCAGAGATAACACGACCAGGTTCGTCAAAAATACTTTGAAACGTAGAAATAAACAAGGCACTATCTTGCAATAAAGGGTCATTTCTTTCCCACAGAGGGGAGGCCCATGCGAGAGCCTGTCCGGAAAACAAAGAGATGAGGTAGGCCACTTTGGAACGATGAGTAGAGAAGTTATGAGGTTGAAGTTCAAAATGAACGGAGCATTGATTAAGAAAGCCCCTACAGGTTTTGGGATCTCCATCATATTTAGAAGGAGTAGGCAGGTGTAGCGTGGAAGCGATGGACACCTGGGATGGCACTGGGGAAGGAGATGGAGATACTGGAAGATCAACGGTTGCTGCTACATTTTGCACAGGGGTTCCTTGGGAGGCTAAAGCCTGACAATATTGCAACAACTGTTGTTGGCGAACATCTTGTTGTTCGATTCGGGTGACGAGATACTGCAGCATCTCTTTAGCTGTTGGTTCCGATCCTGGGTCTGTCATGGCCTGATCTTACTGTCACAGGCACTAGGAGTCTTGCCCAGGAATTCACCAGATGACTGGGCTTACCAGAGTAGTGAAGCTCACACAACGGTCCTCTGGTAGTGGGGTGACTAGCGGAACAAATATCACAGCAGATGAAGAGAGAATGCCAATGAATAATAGGAAAGTCAGTGACTTGCAGCAATCTTTGGTCAAAGAATCAGCGACTAGCTGATATAATGGAAAGGCAGATTTGAACACGGAGATCAGGATGGACGTGAGTAGATGCAGGAAGGTAGCAGGGAAGTCAGTGGTCTGCGTACAGCAAGTTGTACCACTGCTTATGGTGAAGAGGCTTGTCCAGGTGCAGGTAGGTAGCGGGGAAGTCAGTGGTCTGTGTATAGCAAGTTGTACCACTGCTTATAGTGAGAAGACTTGTCCAGGTGCAGGTAGGTAGCGGGGAAGTCAGTGGTCTGCGCAGAGCCGGATTAAGACCTCATAGGGCCCTAGGCAGGATACTGTTTTTGGGGCCCCTCCCTGCAACAATCCATAGCACTAAATTTTTGCAGCCTACCATATACCCCTATAGTTACGTAGAAGTGAAAGCATGTGCCGCCGCATGCCTACCATATACCCCTATAGTTAAGTAGATATGAAAGTATGAAAGCATGTGCCGCCGCGCAGCGACGGCACGCCGCCAAAGGAGGTGAGGGCGTGGCTTGCATCTTTGGGGGCGTACCTAACATGTGAAAAGAGCAAGGCCACCCTGCTGCAGAAAAAGGCACCCCTAAATAATTACCAAGCAGTCCCGTTTTTTTAAGTAGTTGGGTCAAAACAACATAATAAATATTGAAGTCAGGGCAGAAATATTTACTTAAGTTGTTTGCAAAAATAATACGCATAAATCCAAGTATGTGCTCTTGTCACTTTTGTCCCTCTATCATCACACTGTGCCCCTTCATTGTCACTTTTGCCCCTTCACAATATCACATGTGCCCTTTCACCATCACCTCTGTGCCCATCACCATCACCACCTCTGTGCCAATCACCATCACCACCACTGTGCCAATCACCATCACCACCTCTGTGCCCATTACCACCTCTGTGCCCTTCACCATCACCACTTCTGTGCCAATCACCATCACCACCTCTGTGCCCTTCACCATCACCACCTCTGTGCCAATCACCATCACCAATTCTGTGCCCCTTCACCATCACCACCTCTGTGCCCTTCACCATCACCACCTCTGTGCCCATCACCACTTCTATGCCAATCACCATCTCTGTGCCCTTCACCATCACCACCTCTGTGCCCTTCACCATCACCACTTCTGTGCCAATCACCATCACCACTTCTGTGCCAATCACCATCTCTGTGCCCTTCACCACCTCTGTGCCCATCACCATCACCACTTCTGTGCCCCTTCACCATCACCACTTCTGTGCCCCTTCACCATCACCACTTCTGTGCCCCTTCACCATCACCACTTCTGTGCCCCTTCACCACCTCTGTGTCCATCACCACTTCTGTGCCCCTTCACCATCACCACTTCTGTGCCCCTTCACCATCACCACTTCTGTGCCCCTTCACCATCACCACTTCTGTCCCTTGTTTTACTTACCTTTCTATTGCGCGCTGCTCCTCCTCCGTCAGTCCAGATGTAAAAAAAAAAAAAAAAAAAGAGAAAGAGTCACGTGATCGCTCGTCGGGTCCCGGCAGCCTCTCCTCCTCTCTCTATCACTGAGAGGAGAAGAGGCTGCCGGGACCCGATTCGCGGCACCCGACCCCCCCTCCTCCGACTCGCGGCACCCCCCCTCCCCCGACTCGCGGCACCCCCTCCCCCCGCGAGTCGGGGGAGGGGCCGAATTTTTTTTTTTTTTTTTTTTTTTATTTACTCCTGTCCCCCCCAGCTGTGCCCCCCCAGAGCCGCTAGGCCCTAGGCAGGTGCCTAGGTTGCCTAGCGGTAAATCCGGCCCTGGGTCTGCATATAGCAAGTTGTACCACTGCTTAATAGGTGAGGATGAGTACAAGTGTTGATGAGTGGAAGCATACAAAGATAATAGGATGCAGACACTGAGAGCACAGAGGAACTTGATCCCAATAGGTATGCAGCGTATCCAACAAAGTCTATATAACGGTATGTGTGGCGCTGCTTGGTAGAGACTTACTCAGCACAGATATGCAGGCCAATAATGGATAGTCAATCACAGTTATGCATAGAACGACTGAGTAGTACAGTTAATTCCAAACAGGTATGCAGCGTAACAATAACAGTCTATAGCGGGAATGGATACCGCTGCTGAGCGTGAAAACTTGTCCTAGCGGATATGCAGAGTAAACGTAGAAAGTCAATAACAGATAGGCATACCGCTATTCAGTAGAACAGTCTGTCCACAGGGAGATGCAGGAACTGCAGAGACGCTGGACGGCAGAGACGAGTGTAGGAACCACAGGTGAGTAGATCCGGTAATCAGAGTCCAGCTGAGGACACAAGCAGGAAACAGAAGACTGTAGGAGGTATGGAAACCAGCGAGGAGTAGCACAGGGAATCCACAGGAACTGAAGATACTAGTAGTACACAGGAGATAGTAGCGGGTATGGAAACCAGCGATGAGTAGATCAGGAATCAGCAGGAAACTGAAGACACTAGTAGAACACAGGGAACACCTTCAGAGACTCACAGGGAATGAGACTCCAAGATCAGGCAATGAGGTAATGCACACAGGTGCCTTAAATAGGGAGTTGCCTGATCAACCAATTTGGATTAAAAGCAACAGTCACAAGAGTTCTTGGGAGCTGCGCATGCGCAGACCATCAGGATGGCGGACGGCCGCGGTTCAGGATAGGTGCCGGCAGGAAGGCTAGGGAGCCACGCACCAGCGCAGAGGCACTCACGGTCCGGTGAGTGACACATGGTACATTGCAGCAATACATGATTGGTACCGCTGTTTAATAATAAAAAAAACTTGAATTTTGAGGGGGGCCTCAATCTGAGATTGGTACTCATCAGAATCTTTCACCGTAAGCCATCCGAACTCAGTATAGGTGACTCAGCATGACTGGTAGAAGGGGCTTGTCCGATTTCTACCTAATAGGTATCATGGTTTTTGCATCCCTATTTAAAAGTTCCAAAACAAGGTGAGGTATTAGTGCTAGATCCCAGCAGAGTGCGCTCTGTAGGGTATTGTGGTTCTTGTTAGAGCGATAGAGGGTTCAAATCCCATAGTAAGGAATGGATTTTATGTTATTCATATCTGCAACTAGTGATCAATGCAAGAGAGGAGTTTGCAGCATCAACAATATGAAAAGTCCAAAATGGCCAAAGTTTCTACAGTCACAAATAGTCTGTTCTAATACTGTAAATGTTGCTCTTATATGAAAACAGAGCACGTAACAGTCACGCTGTAGATTCTGGATGTCACATAAGACAGACACGACAGGGGGAATATAAGATTCCTAATGGTTAGTGAGACGGTGATCGCTCGCTCCTTATTTTGTCACATAACCGGTCTTCCTGGAATGTATCCCGCGGCTCCCAGTCCATGGTTTATGGTGCTGACTATACGGTATGATGGTTTATGTACTGCAGAAAGCAGATGTCTCACACTTCACAAGTTCATCATTCAGTCACAGCCAAGAACACGTTCCACTCGGGGCCTCGACTAACGCTGCGCAGAGTAAACCCCTAACATCTGCTGGATTAACGTTCATTTTAATATACTGTAAAATTCTAATCCTAGTCCTTATGTTAAACCTAAAACTATTTCCTATCCCGCTGCTACCCATAATGCCTTTCCTTCCATTAGTATCTGCTGCAGAGGATACTGTGGGATGGTTGATCCAGGGAAGTTATGTCATTGCCAAATCAGGAAGGATTTTTCGCCCTGTCACATTTTTCAGTGGGTTAAAGCAGAAGAAATCATAGATATCTCCTGTGTCCAACACTGGTCACTGCATCCCCCACTTCTATGGGTCTGTGATGTGACCCGATTTAACAAGCAGAGAAAAGCTTTTCTTTTCTACACTAGTCTTAAAAACTAACATCATCTGAGGACAGACTTCATAGCTGTCAGAGAAGCCTCAGCACCGGGGTTATTCCCCGGATAATTCACCTCATGTTGGATTGGGTTGAGAATTTTGCATGTTTTTCTGACAGAATTCCCCCAATTATTTTTGTTCTGCAGGAAATTCAAACTTCACCACAGGGCAGGACGACTGGCCGCCATTGTCACAGATTTATTAATAGGTTCTAAATGCCACAAAATGCAGAATAAATACAGTGAGGAGCAGGGAAGCAACATCAGGGGTATATTTACTAAACTGTGGGTTTGAAAGGTGGAGATGTTGCCTATAGCAACCAATTAGATTCTAGTTATCATTTATTTAGTACATTCTACAAAATGACAGATAGACTCTGCTATAGGCAACATCTCCACTTTTCAAACCCGCAGTTCAGTAAATATACCCCCTGGACTCAAACACTGCGCAGAGGAACCGGCTGTTCTGCCAGCAGTTTATCTCTATTCTCCTCATTTGCCTCCAATGTTCAGACTTAGGAGCTCTACAAAGACCATAATGAAGAGCACAAGACAAAGATAAAACACTAGCCTTAGAGTTTAATGGCATATGTGGTAATCGCTGATTCCAAGAGATGCTCCGGCAGGAAATGCTAAATTTTAAATAGAAAAGTGTTTGCTTGTTTTTGAGGGACACAGAATGAATCTTACAAAATTGTATTTCATTGTCCTGTTGTTTCTTCAGCAATTAAACATCTGAGATTTATTTATTTCAGTAACACTTATAGCTACGATTTTACATTATTGTATTGCTATATCAGCGGGTACGTCAAAAACTATCCAGAGCAATAAGTATTGTATATAGGAGCCCTGTTCTGTTCTGCTGAGATTGTGCAGAGTTGTCTAATAAAATAGACAGATAGATAGATAGATAGATGTCGCAGTCTGAGATTCTCACACACAGAGAACACTGGATACATAAATGGATTTTGATTTGTGAACTGTCTGATATATTTATCTTTACGTACCCACAGTATGATCTTAGTGATATTGCACCATAGCAAGATGTCTCTCATCAGATAAGGACACGACAGGAGAACCACCACCAGCTCTAACCCCGTTACTGCAGAATCATTTTCCTAATTAATAGTGGAACTGTAGGAAAATGGTTTCTCAGTATTTAGCTTAGCAATAAATCCCCTGTTTCTCTTCACTGCGAGAAGTAACAAGACACAGCGTAAACATTGCTGGATAATTGCTCTGAAACATTTGTATCAAAAAAAAGATTTGTTTAGAAGATGAATCAGTTTTGAGCCCCCGATCTCGGAGATCGCTCATCTGGGCTCCAGGATCAGTCCTCCAATGACACCAAGCTAGGAGGACTCATTCAGGAAAGGGCTGGGTGATATTATAGCAGACCAGCTGCAGGTGTAGCCATATAGTGGTGGTCTCCTGTCTGGAATATCCCTAATTGAACTAGGTGCTAGTTTACATTTGCGATTTGCAGATTTTTATGAATGACAGAAGAATTAGAGGGTAACGTGGGACCTATCTCAGGGATTTTGAGGAAAATATTCCAATGTCTTTTAAATTATTTTTTTTAAATATTTATTTATGAAAGATCAGCAGACAATATACAGGAAATGAATCATAAACACCGTATACAATAAGTGAAAGAACATGTCACAGCAGACAAAAGGAAATGTGATAAGTCCATTGTACTCAGCAGACTAGTTTTACTTTGAGGTAATGAATTGGGGGGGCAGTGTGGCTGACGAAGGCAGGAGGGGGGGCGGGGGTGTATGGGGAGGCAGGAGGGGGGGCGGGGGTGTATGGGGAGGCAGGAGGGGGGCAGGGGTAAATGGGGAGGCAGGAGGGGGGAGAGGGGTGTATGGGGAGGCAAGAGGGGGGGGGGGCGGGGGTGTATTGGGAGGTGGGCCTAAATTCACCACCCGGGGGTAAATGTATCAAGCTGAGTTTTCCGGTGGGTTTTAAAAGTAGAGATGTTGCCTATAGCAACCAATCAGATTTGAGCTGTCATTTTGTAGAATGTACTAAATAAATGATAGCTAGAATCTGTTTGGATTTTCAAACCCGCTGGAAAACTCAGCTTGATACATTTACCTGCTGGTCTCATTAGTTCCCATTAGTGGGTTCCAGTTCTGTGTGCCTGGATTCAGGTTCCGGGGTTGAGCTCTTCATGAACAGTTCCAGATTCCAGAAACACGGCTGTGTAACACGCACAGGAAGGACCATGGACACAGGAACGCGGCTGCGTAACACGCACAGGAAGGACCATGTACACAGGAACGTGGCTGCGTAACACGCACAGGAAGGACCATGTACACAGGAACGTGGCTGCGTAACACGCACAGGAAGGACCATGTACACAGGAACGTGGCTGCGTAACATGCACAGGAAGGACCATGTACACAGGAACGTGGCTGCGTAACACGCACAGGAAGGACCATGGACACAGGAACGCGGCTGCGTAACACGCACAGGAAGGACCATGTACACAGGAACGTGGCTGCGTAACACGCACAGGAAGGACCATGGACACAGGAACGCGGCTGCGTAACACGCACAGGAAGGACCATGTACACAGGAACGTGGCTGCGTAACACGCACAGGAAGGACCATGTACACAGGAACGTGGCTGCGTAACACGCACAGGAAGGACCATGTACACAGGAACGTGGCTGCGTAACACGCACAGGAAGGACCATGTACACAGGAACGTGGCTGCGTAACATGCACAGGAAGGACCATGTACACAGGAACGTGGCTGCGTAACACGCACAGGAAGGACCATGGACACAGGAACGCGGCTGCGTAACACGCACAGGAAGGACCATGTACACAGGAACGTGGCTGCGTAACACGCACAGGAAGGACCATGGACACAGGAACACGGCTGTGTCACATGCACAGGAAGGACCATGGACATGGGAACACGGCTGCATATCACATGAACAGGAAGGACCATGGACAAGGGAACACGGCTGCATCACATGCACAGGAAGGACCATGGACACAGTAACATGGCTGCATCACATGCACAGGAAGGACCATGGACACAGTAACATGGCTGCATCACATGCACAGGAAGGACCATGGACACAGGAACACGGCTGTGTCATATGCCCAGGAAGGACCATGGACAAGGGAACACGGCTGCGTCACATGCACAGGAAGGACCATGGACATGGGAACACGGCTGCATCACATGGACAGGAAGGACCATGGACACATGAACACGGCTGTGTCACATGCACAGGAAGGACCATGGACATGGGAACACGGCTGTGTCACATGCCCAGGAAGGACCATGGACAAGGGAACACGGCTGCGTCACATGCACAGGAAGGACCATGGACATGGGAACACGGCTGCATATCACATGAACAGGAAGGACCATGGACATGGGAACACGGCTGTGTCACATGCACAGGAAGGACCATGGACACAGGAACACGGCTGCATCACATGCACAGGAAGGACCATGGACACAGGAACACGGCTGCGTAACACGCACAGGAAGGACCATGGACACGGGAACACGGCTGCGTCACATGCACAGGAAGGACCATGGACACAGGAACACGGCTGCATCACATGCACAGGAAGGACCATGGACACAGGAACACGGCTGCATCACATGCACAGGAAGGACCATGGACATGGGAACACGGCTGCATATCACATGAACAGGTCATGGGAACACGGCTGCGTCACATGCACAGGACAGATATGGAACAGGGCTGAGTTTCTGATATCAGAAGGTGTCCAAAAAGTTATTACTTATAAAACTAGATGTATTGAGTCATCTATAGAACATAAACCTCTGTAAGTCTTCTGCTGCACCCGGCAATCTTAGTGTTACCGAGATCTTGTAGCTCCGGAAGACACATCTAATGGGAAACACTGGTTCCCAGTCCCATGGAGTGCGCAGCCAGTGGCAGTCTGTACTACTGTCCTTACAGTAAAACCATGTACTAATATAGCACAAAAACACCCACTGGGTAAATAAAACCATTGCTTTTATATATACTTCCCATACAAGAGATCATCGGACACAAATAAAAGACAATAATAATAAATTCTAAACTCTACAACACGTTACTTAAGAAACAGATGCTGAGCGTTACAAGAGGAAAGCCGCTGTGTGTTTTATAAGATATAATAGTGCACATTTATTTGTATAGTGTAAGGGTGGGTAGGCACAATAACACGCGTGTGTATTACCAGGGCGTGAGAACAGTTACATATATGACTAAACAGTGCCCAGGAATTACACTGTATGTTATTCCTATGGGAAATAATTCTCTTCATATTGGATCCATTGATGACATCATTCTGTCTTTGGTTCTGTAATCCCTGATTAATGCGTCATAGAGCCTGTACTGTAGTGTTTATCATCATTCAATTTATGGAGAGATCCAGAGAGGATATTACATAGAGTTTATACATCAAGTACAGACAGGGTATACAATACGATAAGGAAAGAAGGTCCAGATATGTCAAATGTTCTGGAAGGTTTTGTAAATGTATCCTCGGGGGGAGGGGGATATACTGTATCTCAGTACTGTATGGGGATATACTGTATCTCAGTACTGTATGGGGGATATACTGTATCTCAGTGCGGGGGATATACTGTATCTTAGTACTTTACGTGGGATATACTGTATCTCAGTACTGTACGGGGGATATACTATATCTCAGTGCAGGGGATATACTATATCTCAGTGCAGGGGATATACTGTATCTCAGTACTGTACGGGGGATATACTGTATCTCAGTACTGTACGGGGGATATACTGTATCTCAGTACTGTATGAGGAATATACTATATCTCAGTGCAGGGGATATACTGTATCTCAGTACTGTACGGGAGATATACTGTATCTCAGTACTGTACGGGGGATATACTGTATCTCAGTACTGTACGGGGGATATACTGTATCTCTGCGCTGTACGGGGGATATACTGTATCTCAGTACTGTACGGGGGATATACTGTATCTCTGCGCTGTACGGGGGATATACTGTATCTCAGTACTGTATGGGGGATATACTGTATCTCTGCGCTGTACGGGGGATATACTGTATCTCAGTACTGTACGGGGGATATACTGTATCTCAGTACTGTACGGGGGATATACTGTATCTCTGCGCTGTACGGGGGATATACTGTATCTCTGCGCTGTACGGGGGATATACTGTATCTCAGTACTGTACGGGAGATATACTGTATCTCAGTACTGTACGGGGGATATACTGTATCTCAGTACTGTATGGGGGATATACTGTATCTCAGTACGGGGGATATACTGTATCTCTGCGCTGTACGGGGGATATACTGTATCTCTGCGCTGTATGAGGGATATACTGTATCTCAGTACTGTATGGGGGATATACTGTATCTCAGTACTGTACGGGGGATATACTGTATCTCAGTGCGGTGGATATACTGTATCTCTGCGCTGTACGGGTGATATACTGTATCTCTGCGCTGTACGGGGGATATACTGTATCTCCGTACTGTACGGGGGATATACTGTATCTCAGTGCGGTGGATATACTGTATCTCTGCGCTGTACGGGGGATATACTGTATCTCTGCGCTGTACGGGGGATATACTGTATCTCTGCGCTGTACGGGGGATATACTGTATCTCTGCGCTGTACGGGGGATATACTGTATACTTGGAACTGCTGCTGTGTAGAGAAACATATTTTGCTGTAGAGGATTCTGGAACATACTCTGTTCTTCTCTTCCTCTATCTTTGGTTATTAGGACAATATTTGGGTTTCATTATCAAAGTGTTAGTATGTCAGAGAGCTGAGGATAAACAGACGTTCCTCTTCCTTGCGGATCCAGCGCAACAGACGGGAAATGCCGCTCACAGCCAATGACTTTGTCCCCAATGGGCTGAAACAAACGTAGAGTTCAAATGCCTCTGTCACCTGCAGAGAGTAAGAAAGGGTAAAATGCGGCATTTGTCCTGACACAGACCCTCACTCGGCCCTCTCTGCACCATAGATTACTGAGATTACTGTAAGTACAGCTACAAAGCACAGGGGTCGTCGATACATGCTGATGGCTACGACAAAATGGCTCTCAGTTATTTCCTTATACACAAAACAAACTGAACTATATTCAGGGTAATTTATGAATATTGGTGCCCGGGAAAGCAGATCTCTCCCTTTACTCATTACACCAGGTATGCCCCCTCCGCTACTCACCCAGGCCAGGATGTTCTCATGGGGTCCCATGTGGTAGATCATTGTGAGTGGGTGGGAGCTGCAGTGCGCTCTGCCATGGAGATATTGGTATAAGGCCACCAGACGCCTCCTTTCTCCATCTGTGTCATAGGGAGTGGCCATCTCCGGACTGTGGAGACATCACATGATCATCAATACTAGAATGGACTTTTATGTAACGTTCAGAGGACACAGGTACTGTGAGTAGGATGGGGTCGGGGAGATCTGAGTGGGCAGGACAGACTGTAGAAGAGAATGGTGAGAGTAATACGATGGATTATAGGAAGCTGGGAGATATATTGGGGCACAGTGAGTAGGAAGGGTTCTGGGGGAGATCTGTGGAGGGATCAGGACAGAGTATAGAGGAGGAGGGGGAGAAGCTGGGAGACTGGGTCACGTGAGATAGAATGACTGCATTATCGGAGCACCCAATGATGATACTGATTCCTAGTGAACTGAGAAGCTACTGCTAGCACTGTGTCTAGGTGATGGTTCCACATTAAGTCCTCCCATTGTATGGAACGGTTTACATATATTTGTGACTGTTACAGGATAGCTTATTATATTGGATTCAAATGAACCCATTGGCTTATTTAAATCTTCATTGGGTTCATTCAAACATTAAAGTTCATAATTTACATGGTAAGACGAGGTGACAGGTTAACCCCTCTCTTTACTCTACTCTAGAATGTTACTCTATCTGTCTCCTCATTCCACACTAGAGCTACTGGCAGCAATGGAGGAAAGTGATTAGCAAGGAGCACATAACTTATCTATCACTGGTTTGTATTTATTATTGAGTCACAGAATAAAATAGAAAACGGTCCGTCTATGGCAATCGCTGAACTTTAACCTGCTTTACCGGTCATTTAAATACGTCCCCACATTGCTGTTTACCTGTCATGAGAAGTACTTGGAATAGTAACTGTAATGTATATTATATCTGCCAAATGAGTGGAAGCCACACGACTGACTAAAGCTGTATTGGATGCCCATATATAATGCAAATGTTATTAGTGGCTCTTAAACCTAGAAGACAACACACAGCCATATCACTGAGGCTGAGCTACATCTCCTTTGGTCCTCAATGAACAATACTACGTCCATATATAGATCACTGCGTGTTACCTGCTCCGATCTGGAGATACATGTATCATCATCTTTCCATCTTTCTCACCTAGTGAAGAGACCTGAGCTCTTTGATTTGTAGAGAAAATGTCTCAGTTCTGGGATACCAACTTGTGCAACATCATAAGACGGGTTCCTCACAGCTTCCTTCAATGCTCCCCAACTCCCCCGTTTCTCCAGTCTCTCTACTATCTTTCTCTTGCAGTTAGAGGCTGTGAAGAAGTCCTCCCGATCAGTGGAGACCATGAGGAGGCAGAGCTCAGGGTTCTGGCTCAGATACGAGATATGAGCATGGAAGAAGCCAGATGAGTTGAATTTGGGGAGACAGACAGGGGTCCAGGCCTCACCCTCCCTGAAAGAGCTAGATGACGTCACCAGGTTGAAAAGCAGATGGAGGTCGATTGGGTGCAGGTATTGATCTTTCTTCCTTACTAAAGTAACCAGCTGGTTCCTGGACATCAGGATTGAGAAGACCAGGCTCTTGGCCTTGGCATGCTGGAGACAGTTTGTGGCAGAATCCCTCAAGCCTGACACCAGAGGCAAACAGCGCACTGCGCCCAGAAGAAAGCTGGGATCAATATCCATGGAATCCAGCAAGTTATCAGTGATCCGCTCTGAGCCAGAGAGCAGCCGGCGCAGGTCGTAGCTGGGTCTTTCCTGGAAGAGGTGGTGGAGCTGGGTCCCTGTGACCAGGCTGAGAATCTGATAGTAGACATAGAGCAGCTCTTGAGCAATCTCCTGCTCTGACTGAAGTGTGTGCGACACAGACACTAATACCAGAGGGGAACGTCGCACAAACACCACTTTGTAACCATCTGTAAAAGAGAAAGCTATGTTATAATGCTGGGGCAAAACCTGAAATCTCACCATAACATTCTGCCCATACGAAGGAGAGGATTGACAGCCGAGGCTGACAGAACACAGGTTCTAGGAGCCTGGAAGTCAGAAAATACATCTGCAGCAACTTAGCCCAAATTCTGCCCAATTTCCTTCAAACCAGTGTCCATTTCTTGGAAGCTACTAGACATGAATTTGTCATTTGAGTTGAGAGGTTCATTACCGATCCAGGCAACAGCTCTGATTTACCTTATATACTCTATAAAGGATATCCACCTCTTCAGTAGACGCCTCCTAAATCAAATCACATAGAGCAAATAGTGGAGGGTCACGTAAGCGCCACCACACTACGTAAGCCACAAATGGCTAACAAGACTCCTTAGCCGTCCAATAAAGCTATATGGGGCAGTGTGGGTGGCTTTGCAGTACCCTTAATAAGAGCATAACTGCATATAGGAGCATAAGCCTCCCGCATATTTTCTATATGTTGGGGTTTTATTTGATTAAGGATAGGTCTACTAAAATGAGGATCATTGTTTAAATAAATAAGTAGTATCTTAAAGAAACAAGGCCAGGATAAGTTATTATATGGCCAGTAATGAAAGGAAGTTGGGGGCTCTTAACCATCATCTTGAATATAGAAGTTGTCAACCTGAGACAGCGCTATGTACCAGGAGGAGAAGTGGAGACCACTGCTTGGGCATTCAGTTAGGGCTGGAGGCGTGTACTGAGCTCACCACCGGATTGGACGGCTGCAGTCTCTGGCCAATAAGTGCAGTGTTCAGTACTCCGGTCCAGCTCAGCCTCCAACACCAAAAGTCTCTGCTTCACCTTGCGCACACTGCGCTGAGAGGTGGGGGCAGGGGGTCTGCTATAATGGGGGCAGTATTAAGATGAGGAGGTGGATGTCAAAATGTGAACAACCCCTTTAGGACACAATTGAAGACAAAAGACTTTAAATTATTTTAAACAAAAATCTTCATCTTATATCTATTTAACAAATCAGCTACATGTATAATATTCTTGAAAATACTGTGAGATCAGCGTAAAACTTGTTGTTTTTTGTTGTATCATAAGAAATGGTTCTATGCAAACTGCCACAATGAAGTAATTCTTATACAGCTGCAGTCAATGTTTCCCTCATTGTGCCACAGAGAAAAACCCAAAGAACAGGCTAAATGTACCATATACCTGACACCCCTAAAATAAGCCAAAAAAAACATGATTTCTATTTGTGGACCTGCGTGGATGGACCGGATGGCATTCTTGTCCGACTCAAGAAATGACACAAGCGCCATCATAACCCCGGCTGTGTTCGAGAGCGCCTCCTCTGACCGATAGCGAGAATACACCGGCTTTCCTGCTTCACTCAGAACAAAGACATGTTTTTGGTGCTGATACCAGTCATCCAGAGTCCTGAAAACGCCATCGCCATCTCCTTCTTGGCTTAAGGGTCGTGGGAAGTCCTTCTGTCCTTGGTCAGGTGTAATATCCCTGTGCTCCTCATCGCTCTGCAGGGAACTTACACTCAGCTGAGTGCTGAGCTTGCTGAAGTCCTCACTTATCTGTTCCATACTGCTGATCTCCACGTGACCCTCTGGTCCTGGACTCCCAGGGACAGGACCCTCCATCTCTCCAGTGAGATCTTCATAGGACTGAGCATGGACAAACATTGCTTCATCTTGGATGGCTCCTGAGGACAACAGAGCACAAGTTACAAAACCAAACTGGCAAAGTGTGAGTAGAACGTGTCCAGTGCTATGAACTAGGACCTCCGCTCACCTGGTTCTGTTCCCTGGGTCAGGACAGGGGCCGGGCTCTCAGACCGCTCATTTCCTTGTTCAACTGAGAGAGGTAGAGCTGCTGTAGACATCCCCATCTCCCATTGTGGCTTCTTATCTACATCAGAAGTCATGAGTTCTGTAGAATCATCACAACCAGGTTACAGGTAAATGTCTCATCATAGTACATACATCGTACATCACATACCACTGTGCTTTCTATAGGGTTCAGCTAGAACAAGAGGCTGTCAATAGATAACAAAGAACAGAGCGCCACTTACAGGCTGCAAGGGGGTACTGCACCCTATTTAAATTGCAGCCAAATGGATACTGTTAAATTATATATTTCATAGTAAGCTAAGTGCTCTGTTTTAAGCTGGGGAAAAAAGAACATGTACAGATATAATGGTGTTGACCTTGGTTCACACTTGTAGATATAATACAGTACCTGGTATACATTTAAGGAAGTGTTTGGAAAACTTAAGTGGGGTAACTGGTGAACACTGGCTGATGTTAAGTGTGTGCTTGGTAGAAAACATTTTGAGATGTAGTGTAGCTATATAGTGTGAGTCCTCTGTTTACAATTATGAAAACTGTCATCATGAAGGGTAGAAATGCTGCCGATAACTGTACAACATAGAACAAGTGATCCTATCAGAAAGAACATGCAGTGGGGAGCTCTTAATCACCCTAGTCACCCCAAAATTATATCCTCCGACCGTCTCTATGATCATAGTGTAACACAGCTCAGACCGTCTGTATGATCACAGTGTAACATTACTGTGTAACATAGCTCAGACCGTCTGTATGATCACAGTGTAACATAGCTCAGACCGTCTGTATGATCACTGTGTAACATTACTGTGTAACATAGCTCAGACCATCTGTATGATCACAGTGTAACATAGCTCAGACCATCTGTATGATCACTGTGTAACATTACAGTGTAACATAGCTCAGACCGTCTGTATGATCACTGTGTAACATTACAGTGTAACAAAGCTCAGACCGTCTGTATGATCACTGTGTAACATTACTGTGTAACAAAGCTCAGACCGTCTGTATGATCACAGTGTAACATTACAGTGTAACATAGCTCAGACCGTCTGTATGATCACAGTGTAACATTACAGTGTAACATAGCTCAGACCGTCTGTATGATCACTGTGTAACATTACAGTGTAACATAGCTCAGACCATCTGTATGATCACAGTGTAACATAGCTCAGACCGTCTGTATGATCACAGTGTAACATTACAGTGTAACATAGCTCAGACCTTCTGTATGATCACTGTGTAACATTACAGTGTAACAAAGCTCAGACCGTCTGTATGATCACTGTGTAACATTACTGTGTAACAAAGCTCAGACCATCTGTATGATCACTGTGTAACAAAGCTCAGACCGTCTGTATGATCACAGTGTAACATTACAGTGTAACATAGCTCAGACCGTCTGTATGATCACAGTGTAACATTACAGTGTAACATAGCTCAGACCGTCTGTATGATCACAGTGTAACATAGCTCAGACCATCTGTATGATCACAGTGTAACATTACAGTGTAACATAGCTCAGACCATCTGTATGATCACAGTGTAACAAAGCTCAGACCGTCTGTATGATCACAGTGTAACAAAGCTCAGACCGTCTGTATGATCACAGTGTAACATGATGTCATACTTGGGGACAATCAGAGAAAGACACATGATATATACATTGTAGGGTTAGATAGAGGACACCTATTGATAATGCCGCTGGCTGTGTTTCCTCATTCATCCTCTTACCTGGCTGTGTTCCCTTAGCTCACATTACTGAGGGACACTCAGGACTCCACGCTACTGCTTACTACCTCTGCTCCCATATACACAGAGTACAGTGAGGTCAGTGAGTTCTCTGCTGCATTGTGGGGATTGTAGTTTTCTGGTACAGTCACTGTACTAAGCCTGCAGTTTAGAGAAATAGAATCATCATTGTGAGATGTAACAATTTGTATAAAGGGGAGACGTCCAGATACATGTGAGGAACATACTACATGAATATATTATTATTATTATTATTATTACTAACATTTCTTTATATAGAGCTGGCATATTCTGCAGAGCTTTACAATAGGGGGACACAGTAATAAAACAAGACTGGGTATTAACAGACAGGCAAAGAGGACACTGCTCGCAGTTTACAATCTGTAGACCAATCATTATAGTCATTATCTCAGTATGTCACAGTTTTTCCACCTGTGCTACTTTTACCCCCGGGGATACTTCCACCACATAAAAAGTTTAATGTTTAAGTAATCAAGAGAACATAATCACATAATAGGGATATTTTTTATACATTTAAAGATGCAGAGTTACTTAAAAATACTTCCACACATTCTGAGGACTTTGGAATAAATGTGCACTACTTGTGATAAACCTACACAATAGGGGGCACTCGGGATGAGCAGACATACAATAGGGGGCACTCGGGATGAACAGACACACAATAGGGGGCACTCGGGATGAACCGACACACAATAGGGGGCACTCGGGATAAAGTGACACACAATAGGGGGCACTCGGGATGAACCGACACACAATAGGCGGCACTCGGGATGAAGTGAACACACAATAGTGGCACTCGGGATGAACTGACACACAACAGGGGGCACTCGGGATGAAATGACACACTATAGGGGGCACTCGGGATGAACCGACACACTATAGGGGGCACTCGGGATGAACCGACACGCAATAGGGGGCACTCGTGATGAAGTGACACACAATAGGGGGCACTCGGGATGAACCGACACACTATAGGGGGCACTCGGGATGAAGTGACACACTATAGGGGGCACTCGGGATGAAGTGACACACTATAGGGGGCACTCGGGATGAAGTGACACACTATAGGGGGCACTCGGGATGAACCGACACACAATAGGGGGCACTCGGGATGAAGTGACACACTATAGGGGGCACTCGGGATGAACCGACACACAATAGGGGGCACTCGGGATGAAGTGACACACTATAGGGGGCACTCGGGATGAACAGACATACAATAGGGGGCACTCGGGATGAACTGACACACAATAGGGGGCACTCGGGATGAAGTGACACACTATAGGGGGCACTCGGGATGAATAGACATACAATAGGGGGCACTCGGGATGAACTGACACACTATAGGGGGCACTCGGGATGAAGTGACACACTATAGGGGGCACTCGGGATGAAGTGACACACTATAGGGGGCACTCGGATGAAGTGACACACAATAGGGGGCACTCGGGATGAAGTGACACACTATAGGGTGCACTCGGGATGAAGTGACACACTATAGGGGGCACTCGGGATGAACCGACACACTATAGGGGGCACTCGGGATGAAGTGACACACAACAGGGGGCACTCGGGATGAAGTGACACACAATAGGGGGCACTCGGGATGAACTGACACACTATAGGGGGCATTCGGGATGAACTGACACACAATAGGGGGCACTCGGGATGAACAGACACACTATAGGGGGCACTCGGATGAAGTGACGCACAACAGGGGGCACTCGGGATGAAGTGACACACAATAGGGGGCACTCGGGATGAAATGACACACTATAGGGGGCACTCGGGATGAAGTGACACACTATAGGGGGCACTCGGGATGAAGTGACACACAATAGGGGGCACTCGGGATGAAGTGACACACTATAGGGGCACTCGGGATGAACTGACACACTATAGGGGGCACTCGGGATGAACTGACACACAATAGGGGGCACTCGGGATGAACTGACACACTATAGGGGGCACTCGGGATGAAGTGACACACAATAGGGGGCACTCGGGATGAACCGACACACAATAGGCGGCACTCGGGATGAAGTGACACACAATAGGGGGCACTCGGGATGAAGTGACACACTATAGGGGGCACTCGGGATGAACTGACACACAATAGGTGACACTTAGTAAATATTTACCCCTGAGGGTGTACATGAAGGATGAGGAGCTCTGTACTACGTGCACCTGTTGTAGCACTATACAAGCTTCAGAATGATATGCCAGATTCTCAGGCTCTAGATAACATGCTGGGACCTGTAGTGCTTACATACAATCATGGCATGATAGCTGCTCAGTGCCCTCAGAGAGGTGTTTATAGGTAATTATAACAGACATATGGGCTCTGCATAGGACCACGCCTGGGAACAGAGCAACCACAACTCCCAGCATGCAATGCTCAGCGACCCCATCGCCTCTCCTCTGCTAAAACTACACTTCCCGGCATCCTCCGCGACTCTTCTGCGCGTTGCTTGCCGGGAGATGTAACTTACGGTCTATTCATTCCTGTTGGTTGTGAGGAGAAAGGACTACAACTCCCGAGATGCCGTGCGTGATTTTCAGTGGCGTACTTCCGGCCTGGAGCGGAAGTCGCTGAAGCTGCCTGTGAGAAGAAAAGGGGGAGACGGCGGTGGCGGGTACCGGAGCTGTGACGGAGCCTGATTGTACCGGGCGCACAGTGAGTGGCGGGAGGGGGAACGTTGTAACTGATTGGCCGTCAGGGCATGCTGGGACTTGTGGTTCCACCTCAGACAGAGGGCCATAAAACTCCATGTCTGCTGTAAGACTGTCTGGGCATGCTGGGACTTATGGTTCCACCTCAGACAGAGGGCCATAAAACTCCATGTCTGCTGTAAGACTGTCTGGGCATGCTGGGACTTCTGGTTCCCCCTTGGCCAGAAGGCCATAGGATGTCTATATCTGCTATAAAAAAAAAAGCAAGTTATTTATACAGTCACATATAATGTGGACTCGGCCTCCGCAGCCCTGCTGCTTCCATTAGGATGTACCTGCCTGAGGGTCTGAGAGGACATTTGGGCTAATCCTTTTGAGAACATATCTGCCAATGTAAAGCTAATGGGCAACAGTGCTGCTCCTGGGGGTGGTATGTTTGTCGTTTTGAGCTAGCTCACGATTTCAGGATTCCTGGAATGACAGGTGGGCACAGTCTATGTTTCAAGTGGCTCTTGTATAACTACTGAAAATGCTGAAGGAGCATGCTGGGACTTGTGGTTCCTCCTCAGCCAGAAACCAAGGGACGCCATTTCTGCTATAGGGCTGGTGCAGCGTATTGGTACTTATGGTTCCAGTGCAATTTGAGGCTACAAGTCTCCTAAGACTGCTTTACAGTATGAACAATAATATTTATAGTGTATAGAATAGATGATAGTGCTCTCATATCTTCTACTGACTATTGCCAGTGTATTGTTTCTATAAACATGAAGTGTGGAGTCATAACAGACCCCATCTACATGGATAGTGTCATCTCTTGTGATGTTTATTACTGTAATCTATTTTTCAAGCTGTAAACCAGTCAGAAACAGCTTATTCTGCATGATTTAGGCACTTTTAATTATATTAACAGTTTAACAGTAGCGTAATTCAGGATATATCTGAGATATCGCCTGCATTATGCAAAGTACTGCTGTCCCCATAATACTCAGTGGGGACTGTGGTGTGTGAGCAAATGTATCAGTCTCCGAAAATCTTAGTCTTTGGTGCTTGACCCTGATGGTTGACACCATCCGAAGACGTTAGTTGTTCAATCCTGTGGATAGAGCATCACAGGAGAGGGGTCTCCGGATCCCTTCCCGCTCTCTCCTGCTTTAATTAATGGGCACTAAGTTTGCATATGTACGACTCTAGGTCGCGTAGGCGCAGTAAACATTCTGGGTCAGAATCCGGCGTTTTCTATTATACGGTCATGGCCGGGACAGCTTCATATAGAATGTGCTGTCCTGACATGTAAAGCAGTTAATTCATCGACTTAACGAGGCTAAATTGCGAGTAATGGTAAATAGACCCATATATCTTATGACTATCATTGTTTTTGTACAACATGGGGAGAGCACAACAAGCTGATGATGTAATAGTACTTTTATTCGAGGGATATATCACTCAGTCATCTTGTACCCTCTTCCTGTGTTAGAGATAAGCAGGGTGTGCTATGTATCCTTTTATTTTTCTATAGTATGAGCTGACCAGAGCCACGCCTGATTAAAGGACTTCTCCAACCATGATTTATTTAGTTTGACTAATTGGTGATACTACTATGTAAAGAATGAGTATGTACTTACCTTCACCTCATGTTGTGGTTCCTCCTCCCCATCATGGCTGACAGATGTTGTCGTTACTACTTGGGGGCACATTGTATCCCGACATAGATCATCATCATTTATTATATAGCGCCACTAATTCATCAGCGCTGTAGAGAACTCACTCACATCAGTCCCTGCCCCATAGGAGCTTACAGTCTAAATTCCCTAATATACACACTCGTCACTTTTGATAGCAGCCAATTAACCTATTAGTATGTATTTGGAGTGTGGAAGAAATCCGGAGCACTCAAAGGAAACCCACGCAAACATGGAGAGAACATACACACAGATAAGGCCATGTTTGGGAATTGATCTCTACCCTAGTGCTGTGAGGCAGAAGTGCTAACCACTAAGCCACCGTGCTAACTCGCTTGCAGCTTGTCCCAGCAGTCTATTTGCAGTGGCTCCATCAGCCTGACGCTGATATAAATGGTGGCACTTGCTGCAGGTGAGCTGGATTAATCTTGTTATGCAGGCACCCCTGTCTGTCAGCTAAAACAGTCAAGTGGATCCGTGATACTGCGAGAGGTATGAATTGGGATGGGGGCACTTTAGATCAAAAACACTGGTAAATATTTGACAGGCATTCGAGTGGTAACAGTAAACCAAGTGTGAGTGATCGCTTGGGGCTGTCAGTTGGACTTATTGTCCACTTTGTGTGTAATTGGTAGCACAAGGAGGCAAGGTGCGATGAGGCTGGTTTGGCATTGCTGGTGCTTGGGCTAAAGGACCTTGGTCAGGGCATTAACAATAACATTCTGGGAGAATTAACCATACATTGTTAGTAATACAGGAACATCTGTTAAGATCAAGGGTCACTAAGTCTTACAATTCTCTGAACACATATATTATTAGAAGGCATTATGAATCCTGTACAACATCCTGGTTCAGACGTGGGTTCTGTCTTGTGTTAGAGCAGTGGTTCCCAACCTTTTTCGACTTGTGTACCCCGTTTGAACCCATTTCTATAAATTGTACCCCTTGTATTTAAAATAGCTGTTTTTACATACTGACACTTTTGTTTACTGTCTAAATACTTGTGTTTTATGGTGTCTGCATCCCTGACATTCCCATTCTAAAGCTGTCTCTCCCTTTACACTTTCTTTTACCTATGCCCCTGCACCATCATCTCTGTCTCTCTCACACATCCCCCTGCACCATCTTCTCCCGTCTCTCTCGCACGTCCCCCTGCACCATCTTCTCCCGTCTCTCTCGCACGTCCCCCTGCACCATCTTCTCCCGTCTCTCTCGCACGTCCCCCTGCACCATCTTCTCCCGTCTCTCTCGCACGTCCCCCTGCACCATCTTTTCCCGTCTCTCTCGCACGTCCCCCTGCATCATCTTCTCCCGTCTCTCTCGCACGTCCCCCTGCACCATCTTCTCCCGTCTCTCTCGCACGTCCCCCTGCACCATCTTCTCCCGTCTCTCTCGCACGTCCCCCCTGCACCATCTTCTCCCGTCTCTCTCGCACGTCCCCCTGCACCATCTTCTCCCGTCTCTCTCGCACGTCCCCCTGCACCATCTTCTCCCGTCTCTCTCACACGTCCCCCTGCACCATCTTCTCCCGTCTCTCTCGCACGTCCCCCTGCACCATCTTCTCCCGTCTCTCTCGCACGTCCCCTTGCACCATCTTCTCCCGTCTCTCTCGCACGTCCCTCTGAACCATCTTCTCCCCTGTCTCTCTCGCACGTCCCCCTGAACCATCTTCTCCCGTCTCTCTCACACGTCCCCCTGCACCATCTTCTCCCGTCTCTCTCGCACGTCCCCCTGCACCATCTTCTCCCGTCTCTCTCGCACGTCCCCTTGCACCATCTTCTCCCGTCTCTCTCGCACGTCCCTCTGAACCATCTTCTCCCCTGTCTCTCTCGCACGTCCCCCTGAACCATCTTCTCCCCCGTCTCTCTCGCACGTCCCCCTGAACCATCTTCTCCCCTGTCTCTCTCGCACGTCCCCCTGCACCATCTTCTCCCTGTCTCTCTCACCCACCCCCTGCAACGTCATCTCCCCTGACCCTCTCGCACGTCTCCTAGCACCATCTTCTCCCCTGTCTCTCTCGCACGTCCCGCTGCACCATCTTCTCCCCTGTCTCTCTCGCACGTCCCGCTGCACCATCTTCTCCCCTGTCTCTCTCGCACGTCCCCCTGCACCATCTTCTCCCCTGTCTCTCTCGCACGTTCCCCTGCACCATCTTCTCCCCTGTCTCTCTCGCACGTTCCCCTGCACCATCTTCTCCCTTCTCTCTCGCAGGTCCCCCTGTGCCATCTTGTCCCCTGTCTCTCTCGCACGTCCCCCTGCGCCATCTTGTCCCCTGTCTCTCTCGCACGTCCCCCTGCGCCATCTTGTCCCCTGTCTCTCTCGCACGTCCCCCTGCGCCATCTTGTCCCCTGTCTCTCTCGCACGTCCCCCTGCGCCATCTTGTCCCCTGTCTCTCTCGCACGTCCCCCTGCGCCATCTTGTCCCCTGTCTCTCTCGCACGTCCCCCTGCGCCATCTTCTCCCCTGTCTCTCTCGCACGTCCCCCTGCGCCATCTTGTCCCCTGTCTCTCTCGCACGTCCCCCTGCGCCATCTTGTCCCCTGTATCTCTCGCACGTCCCCCTGCGCCATCTTGTCCCCTGTCTCTCTCGCACGTCCCCCTGCGCCATCTTCTCCCCTGTCTCTCTCGCACGTCCCCCTGCGCCATCTTCTCCCCTGTCTCTCTCGCACGTCCCCCTGCGCCATCTTCTCCCCTGTCTCTCTCGCACGTCCCCCTGCGCCATCTTCTCCCCTGTCTCTCTCGCACGTCCCCCTGCGCCATCTTCTCCCCTGTCTCTCTCGCACGTCCCCCTGCGCCATCTTCCCCCCTGTCTCTCTCGCACGTCCCCCTGCGCCATCTTCTCCCCTGTCTCTCTCGCACGTCCCCCTGCGCCATCTTCTCCCCTGTCTCTCTCGCACGTTCCCCTGCGCCATCTTCTCCCCTGTCTCTCTCGCACGTTCCCCTGCGCCATCTTCTCCCTTCTCTCTCGCAGGTCCCCCTGCGCCATCTTTTCCCCTGTCTCTCTCGCAGGTCCCCCTGCACCATCTTCTCCCCTGTCTCTCTCGCACGTCCCCCTGCGCCATCTTCTCCCCTGTCTCTCTCGCACGTCCCCCTGCGCCATCTTCTCCCCTGTCTCTCTCGCACGTCCCCCTGCGCCATCTTCTCCCCTGTCTCTCTCGCACGTTCCCCTGCGCCATCTTCTCCCCTGTCTCTCTCGCACGTTCCCCTGCGCCATCTTCTCCCTTCTCTCTCGCAGGTCCCCCTGCGCCATCTTCTCCCCTGTCTCTCTCGCACGTCCCTCTGCGCCATCTTCTCCCCTGTCTCTCTCGCACGTCCCTCTGCGCCATCTTCTCCCCTGTCTCTCTCGCACGTCCCCCTGCACCATCTTCTCCCCTGTCTCTCTCGCACGTCCCCCTGCGCCATCTTCTCCCCTGCGCCATCTTCTCCCCTGTCTCTCTCGCACGTCCCCCTGCGCCATCTTCTCCCCTGCGCTATCTTCTCCCTTGCGCCATCTTCTCCCCTGTCTCTCTCACACGTTCCCCTGCGCCATCTTCTCCCCTGCGCCATCTTCTCCCCTGTCTCTCTCGCACGTCCCCCTGCGCCATCTTCTCCCCTGCGCCATCTTCTCCCCTGTCTCTCTCGCACGTTCCCCTGCGCCATCTTCTCCCTTCTCTCTCGCAGGTCCCCCTGCACCATCTTCTCCCCTGTCTCTCTCGCACGTCCCCCTGCACCATCTTCTCCCGTCTCTCTCGCACGTCCCCCTGCGCCATCTTCTCCCCTGTCTCTCTCGCATGTCCCCCTGCGCCATCTTCTCCCCTGCGCCATCTTCTCCCTTGCGCCATCTCCCCTGTCTCTCTCGCACGTCCCCCTGCGCCATCTTCTCCCTTGTCTCTCTCGCACGTCCCCCTGCGCCATCTTCTCCCCTGTCTCTCTCGCACGTCCCCCTGCGCCATCTTCTCCCCTGCGCCATCTTCTCCCCTGCGCCATCTTCTCCCTTGCGCCATCTTCTCCCCTGTCTCTCGCACGTTCCCCTGCGCCATCTTCTCCCCTGCGCCATCTTCTCCCCTGCGCCATCTTCTCCCCTGTCTCTCTCGCACGTCCCCCTGCGCCATCTTCTCCCCTGCGCCATCTTCTCCCCTGTCTCTCTCGCACGTTCCCCTGCACCATCTTCTCCCTTCTCTCTCGCAGGTCCCCCTGCACCATCTTCTCCCCTGTCTCTCTCGCACGTCCCCCTGCACTATCTTCTCCCCTGCGCCTTCTTCTCTCTTTCACACGTCCCCCTGCACCATCTTCTCCCTTCTCTCTCGCAGGTCCCCCTGTGCCATCTTGTCCCCTGTCTCTCTCGCACGTCCCCCTGCGCCATCTTGTCCCCTGTCTCTCTCGCACGTCCCCCTGCCCCATCTTGTCCCCTGTCTCTCTCGCACGTCCCCCTGCGCCATCTTGTCCCCTGTCTCTCTCGCACGTCCCCCTGCGCCATCTTGTCCCCTGTCTCTCTCGCACGTCCCCCTGCGCCATCTTGTCCCCTGTCTCTCTCGCACGTCCCCCTGCGCCATCTTCTCCCCTGTCTCTCTCGCACGTCCCCCTGCGCCATCTTGTCCCCTGTCTCTCTCGCACGTCCCCCTGCGCCATCTTCTCCCCTGTCTCTCTCGCACGTCCCCCTGCGCCATCTTCTCCCCTGTCTCTCTCGCACGTCCCCCTTCGCCATCTTCTCCCCTGTCTCTCTCGCACGTCCCCCTGCGCCATCTTCTCCCCTGTCTCTCTCGCACGTCCCCCTGCGCCATCTTCTCCCCTGTCTCTCTCGCACGTCCCCCTGCGCCATCTTCTCCCCTGTCTCTCTCGCACGTCCCCCTGCGCCATCTTCTCCCCTGTCTCTCTCGCACGTCCCCCTGCGCCATCTTCTCCCCTGTCTCTCTCGCACGTCCCCCTGCGCCATCTTCTCCCCTGTCTCTCTCGCACGTCCCCCTGCGCCATCTTCTCCCCTGTCTCTCTCGCACGTCCCCCTGCGCC
This sequence comes from Mixophyes fleayi, assembly GCF_038048845.1. Classification (NCBI taxonomy): domain Eukaryota; kingdom Metazoa; phylum Chordata; class Amphibia; order Anura; family Limnodynastidae; genus Mixophyes; species Mixophyes fleayi. The sequence goes on from NC_134409.1 coordinate 141,001,994, forward strand.
ATCTTCTCCCCTGTCTCTTGCACGTCCCCCTGCGCCATCTTCTCCCCTGTCTCTCTCGCACGTCCCCCTGCGCCATCTTCTCCCCTGTCTCTCTCGCACGTCCCCCTGCGCCATCTTCTCCCCTGTCTCTCTCGCACGTCCCCCTGCGCCATCTTCTCCCCTGTCTCTCTCGCACGTTCCCCTGCGCCATCTTCTCCCCTGTCTCTCTCGCACGTTCCCCTGCGCCATCTTCTCCCCTGTCTCTCTCGCACGTTCCCCTGCGCCATCTTCTCCCCTGTCTCTCTCGCACGTTCCCCTGCGCCATCTTCTCCCCTGTCTCTCTCGCACGTTCCCCTGCGCCATCTTCTCCCCTGTCTCTCTCGCACGTTCCCCTGCGCCATCTTCTCCCCTGTCTCTCTCGCACGTCCCCCTGCGCCATCTTCTCCCCTGTCTCTCTCGCACGTCCCCCTGCGCCATCTTCTCCCCTGTCTCTCTCGCACGTCCCCCTGCGTCATCTTCTCCCCTGTCTCTCTCGCACGTCCCCCTGCGCCATCTTCTCCCCTGCGCCATCTTCTCCCCTGTCTCTCTCGCACGTCCCCCTGCGCCATCTTCTCCCCTGCGCCATCTTCTCCCTTGCGCCATATTCTCCCCTGTCTCTCTCACACGTTCCCCTGCGCCATCTTCTCCCCTGCGCCATCTTCTCCCCTGTCTCTCTCGCACGTCCCCCTGCGCCATCTTCTCCCCTGCGCCATCTTCTCCCCTGTCTCTCTCGCACGTCCCCCTGCGCCATCTTCTCCCCTGTCTCTCTCGCACGTCCCCCTGCGTCATCTTCTCCCCTGTCTCTCTCGCACGTCCCCCTGCGCCATCTTCTCCCCTGCGCCATCTTCTCCCCTGTCTCTCTCGCACGTCCCCCTGCGCCATCTTCTCCCCTGCGCCATCTTCTCCCTTGCGCCATATTCTCCCCTGTCTCTCTCACACGTTCCCCTGCGCCATCTTCTCCCCTGCGCCATCTTCTCCCCTGTCTCTCTCGCACGTCCCCCTGCGCCATCTTCTCCCCTGCGCCATCTTCTCCCCTGTCTCTCTCGCACGTCCCCCTGCGCCATCTTCTCCTCTGTCTCTCTCGCACGTCCCCCTGCGCCATCTTCTCCCCTGTCTCTCTCGCACGTCCCCCTGCGCTATCTTCTCCCGTCTCTCTCGCACGTCCCCCTGCGCCATCTTCTCCCCTGCGCCATCTTCTCCCTTGCGCCATCTTCTCCCCTGTCTCTCTCACACGTTCCCCTGCGCCATCTTCTCCCCTGGGCCATCTTCTCCCCTGTCTCTCTCGCACGTCCCCCTGCGCCATCTTCTCCCCTGCGCCATCTTCTCCCCTGTCTCTCTCGCACGTTCCCCTGCGCCATCTTCTCCCCTGTCTCTCTCGCACGTCCCCCTGCGCCATCTTCTCCCCTGTCTCTCTCGCACGTCCCCCTGCGCCATCTTCTCCCTTTCGCCATCTCCCCTGTCTCTCTCGCACGTCCCCCTGCGCCATCTTCTCCCTTGTCTCTCTCGCACGTCTCCCTGCGCCATCTTCTCCCCTGTCTCTCTCGCACGTCCCCCTGCGCCATCTTCTCCCCTGCGCCATCTTCTCCCCTGCGCCATCTTCTCCCCTGCGCCATCTTCTCCCTTGCGCCATCTTCTCCCCTGTCTCTCTCGCACGTTCCCCTGCGCCATCTTCTCCCCTGCGCCATCTTCTCCCCTGTCTCTCTCGCACGTTCCCCTGCGCCATCTTCTCCCCTGTCTCTCTCGCACGTCCCCCTGCACCATCTTGTCCCCTGTCTCTCTCGCACGTCCCCCTGCGCCATCTTGTCCCCTGTCTCTCTCGCACGTCCCCCTGCGCCATCTTCTCCCCTGTCTCTCTCGCACGTCCCCCTGCGCCATCTTCTCCCCTGTCTCTCTCGCACGTCCCCCTTCGCCATCTTCTCCCCTGTCTCTCTCGCACGTCCCCCTGCGCCATCTTCTCCCCTGTCTCTCTCGCACGTCCCCCTGCGCCATCTTCTCCCCTGTCTCTCTCGCACGTCCCCCTGCGCCATCTTCTCCCCTGTCTCTCTCGCACGTCCCCCTGCGCCATCTTCTCCCCTGTCTCTCTCGCACGTCCCCCTGCGCCATCTTCTCCCCTGTCTCTCTCGCACGTCCCCCTGCGCCATCTTCTCCCCTGTCTCTCTCGCACGTCCCCCTGCGCCATCTTCTCCCCTGTCTCTCTCGCACGTCCCCCTGCGCCATCTTCTCCCCTGTCTCTCTCGCACGTCCCCCTGCGCCATCTTCTCCCCTGTCTCTCTCGCACGTCCCCCTGCGCCATCTTCTCCCCTGTCTCTCTCGCACGTCCCCCTGCGCCATCTTCTCCCCTGTCTCTCTCGCACGTCCCCCTGCGCCATCTTCTCCCCTGTCTCTCTCGCACGTCCCCCTGCGCCATCTTCTCCCCTGTCTCTCTCGCACGTCCCCCTGCGCCATCTTCTCCCCTGTCTCTCTCGCACGTCCCCCTGCGCCATCTTCTCCCCTGTCTCTCTCGCACGTCCCCCTGCGCCATCTTCTCCCCTGTCTCTCTCGCACGTTCCCCTGCGCCATCTTCTCCCCTGTCTCTCTCGCACGTTCCCCTGCGCCATCTTCTCCCCTGTCTCTCTCGCACGTTCCCCTGCGCCATCTTCTCCCCTGTCTCTCTCGCACGTCCCCCTGCGCCATCTTCTCCCCTGTCTCTCTCGCACGTCCCCCTGCGCCATCTTCTCCCCTGTCTCTCTCGCACGTCCCCCTGCGCCATCTTCTCCCCTGTCTCTCTCGCACGTCCCCCTGCGCCATCTTCTCCCCTGCGCCATCTTCTCCCCTGTCTCTCTCGCACGTCCCCCTGCGCCATCTTCTCCCCTGCGCCATCTTCTCCCTTGCGCCATCTTCTCCCCTGTCTCTCTCGCACGTTCCCCTGCGCCATCTTCTCCCCTGCGCCATCTTCTCCCCTGTCTCTCTCGCACGTCCCCCTGCGCCATCTTCTCCCCTGTCTCTCTCGCACGTCCCCCTGCGCCATCTTCTCCCGTCTCTCTCGCACGTCCCCCTGCGCCATCTTCTCCCCTGCGCCATCTTCTCCCTTGCGCCATCTTCTCCCCTGTCTCTCTCGCACGTCCCCCTGCGCCATCTTCTCCCGTCTCTCTCACACGTTCCCCTGCGCCATCTTCTCCCCTGCGCCATCTTCTCCCCTGTCTCTCTCGCACGTCCCCCTGCGCCATCTTCTCCCCTGCGCCATCTTCTCCCCTGTCTCTCTCGCACGTTCCCCTGCGCCATCTTCTCCCCTGTCTCTCTCGCACGTCCCCCTGCGCCATCTTCTCCCCTGTCTCTCTCGCACGTCCCCCTGCGCCATCTTCTCCCTTTCGCCATCTCCCCTGTCTCTCTCGCACGTCCCCCTGCGCCATCTTCTCCCTTGTCTCTCTCGCACATCTCCCTGCGCCATCTTCTCCCCTGTCTCTCTCGCACGTCCCCCTGCGCCATCTTCTCCCCTGCGCCATCTTCTCCCCTGCGCCATCTTCTCCCTTGCGCCATCTTCTCCCCTGTCTCTCTCGCACGTTCCCCTGCGCCATCTTCTTCCCTGCGCCATCTTCTCCCCTGTCTCTCTCGCACGTTCCCCTGCGCCATCTTCTCCCCTGCGCCATCTTCTCCCCTGCGCCATCTTCTCCCCTGTCTCTCTCGCACGTCCCCCTGCGCCATCTTCTCCCCTGCGCCATCTTCTCCCCTGTCTCTCTCGCACGTCCCCCTGCGCCATCTTCTCCCCTGCGCCATCTTCTCCCCTGTCTCTCTCGCACGTCCCCCTGCACCATCTTCTCCCGTCTCTCTCGCACGTCCCCCTGCGCCATCTTCTCCCTTCTCTCTCGCAGGTCCCCCTGCACCATCTTCTCCCCTGTCTCTCTCGCACGTCCCCCTGCGCCATCTTCTCCCGTCTCTCTCGCACGTCCCCCTGCGCCATCTTCTCCCTTCTCTCTCGCAGGTCCCCCTGCACCATCTTTTCCCCTGTCTCTCTCGCACGTCCCCCTGCACCATCTTCTCCCGTCTCTCTCGCACGTCCCCCTGCACCATCTTCTCCCTTCTCTCTCGCAGGTCCCCCTGCACCATCTTCTCCCCTGTCTCTCTCGCACGTCCCCCTGCACTATCTTCTCCCCTGCGCCTTCTTCTCTCTTTCACACGTCCCCCTGCACCATCTTCTCCCTGTCTCTTTCGCACGTCCCCCTGCGCCATCTTGTCCCCTGCGCCATCTTGTCCCCTGTCTCTCTCACACCTGTAGCAATCTAACCCCCCCCCCCACGTGCGGTTCACTGCGTACACATGAGTTATAGATCTGTAAGGAGCAGCTGAGGGAAAGCTCTGCTAAAGCTGGTCCAAATGTGTTAAAAAGGGAGAATGTAAAAAAAGCACCATTTTGGGGTGAGATTCCTATCAAGATATACAGCAATTTGAATAAGCACCTTTTATCTAGCAGCACACTGAACAGTCTGACGTCTTTATTGGCTGTTAAAATAATCTCTGTAATTGGCTGGTGATATAGAACAGCACTACTCACATCTCAGCCGTCACCTCCGCTTTTTGCAGTTTCTCATTCTTTTAGCAACTTTAGTCACGTTCATTGTTTCACCCAATCAGAGACAGAATAGCGGAGGGCGGGACCTCTCCAAATCTCACGAGCTAAAGAGACGTGTCCTCTCTCCAATCTGCCATTACTTATTATTTTTGGAGTACCCCTGCACCACCCTGGGGTGTGGGTACCACTGGTTGGGAACCACTGTGTTAGATGAATGTTTGTATTTATTTTGCCAGCTGCAGATGTTAAGTAATTAATTTTTGCAGGGTTACACCAGCGTCTGCTGCTCCCAATAGTGGATACATAATTGTAGTGTTTATTTCTATTATAAATTTTAAAAATAGTTTGTGAATTATAGTAATAATATTAAGTTGGAAGATAAATGATAATACTTCATACACTAGAAAAAAAAAACATTTTTAACTGTTCCCTGTTTATAAAAGTTTCCGTACAAAGCTATATTTTATTTAGTAGGCCAAGAATGTTGTAGCCAGGAGTAAAAGTTTACGGCAACTTTGTAACAAAACAAAACTTCACATATGTTATTATCCTTTATTTCTGAAGTGCTGACATAATACGCAGCACTGTACATTAGGGTTTCATGATAGACACATTGCATACAGTGACATAACACAGAAGATAAAGATGACCCTTACCCCAAGAGCTTACAATCTATAGATATGTTTATTACTTAGGACGGACTTATGCAGAATAACGTATATTTTCCTATGATGCCTAACAACGTTTACAATGTAATTCCCCATCAGTAGTACGTGGGCTCAGACTGTAGAATGGGGGGCAGGGCACTGGTACTGACTTCCTTGCACCATCCTCTGTTGTAGTGATCTGCATAAAAGGTGGATGCGGGGCTGTCACCTTTTTATTTTTTTATTCTTTATTTTCCAATTAGCGGGACAGCCACAGCTGTTCCCTGCAGTGTTCTTAACCCTGTTTCCCCCACCCCCTCTCTGTTGCGGGTGTCCCCTGCTCTAACCAGGGCCACATATGGCAGGGGGTGTATGAACATGTAGCTCATTCCTTGCTGATGATCACAGTGTTCTGCCTGGCGAGACTGCATGCTGGCCACAATCCACCTATGTAATTGAGGGGGGCTCAGGCTCATTGGGGGGGGGGGGGGAGTCCTTCTTATCGGGGACCATTAAAGTGTCTTCTCTTTCCCAAAATGTAGCCTGTGAGGGTTTCCTGGAGAGAATTATTGTGTGAGTGACGTTAGGGCTCTCTTATTAAAGTGTTTCCTGCATTGCGTGCTAATATGATTTACTGATATCTGTGATAATGTAATCTGTGTGGAGATTATAGGGGACCCTTTGAATGATTATTTCTTTAATCTGCAGATTTATCTACTTGCTGTGGAAACATCTCTCATAAAAGTCTGGAAACATGTGGGATAGCGCCCGGCCCCCAATGCCTGTTTTTCGGTGAGTTTTGCTTTTATTATATTTACCTAAAAAGCCAATATATTCTGAATACATGTTTGTGGCCGGCTTCCATGCAAAGTAAATTAGGTGAATTTATGGAACGCTGGTGACCACAAGGAACAGGTTTGTTACATCTCAGGGTTCCCGCATCAGTGTGACGGACGACCCCCACCATTCTGCTCTGCTGGTCATGACATTTTGCTGCTCAGATGGCTGCATGTACATTGTTGGCAGTCGCTAGTGTTGGCTCAATAATAAAATATTGACTATTGCCCCCTTCATATAAATTATTTGTTCCCTCTTTATATTACTCACTTTTCTCTTTCATCCAGTCTGGGGGACACTGCTTACCTTGGGTTGTGGAGGGAGCTTGGGGAGTTGGCACCTAACTAGTTAACTTTTAGTGCTGCCTACAGACCCCTCCCTTCTAAAATCCCCCTGCCTCTTCCGGTCAGTTTTTTTCAGGTGCCCATGGAGTTGGGCAGTGTTTTTAGTGCTTAGTGTAATTTTATTACTTTTATTTTATTCTTTTAATTTTTACTTAATTTTTTCCCAGTAGCAGGCTGGAGTGTGTTCTAATATAGAGGACACACTCACAGCAGCGCAGACGCTCCCCTGTTAGATGAGAGCCAGCAGTTCTCACTGACAGGGACAAGAAAGGAGATGGAGGAAAGGGTGTCTAAAATTGAGAGTGACAAGCGGTCTCACGGACCGCTGTCACTCCTGAGCCTCCCCGATAACCAGCGCTGCCTTTGCAGGCATAGAGTGCCGGTTATCGGACATGTCAGTTGACGGTGGCCATTTTGGATTTCGGGAAGGAGATCCTAGGAAGAAGGGGGCTATACCTGGATCCCCCCCTCATGCATAGGAGGGGGCATCAGGTATTATCCGATGCGGAGACCTCCTCTGGAGGTCTCCATTACTCTGCTACAGAAAATAATTTTTTATTTTTTAATCGCTGCAGAAGCAGCACTACTGAAGGGGGGGAGTTAACACATAGAGCTCCCCCTCCTTCCTGAGAGAGAGATGGTCTGTCCCAGTCTTCTGGCGCCAAGGAGAAGCCCGGGAACAGAACAGATCTGAGGGAGCAGGCACCAGGATACTGCTGTTGGACTTCTCCCCTGTTTGGCCTATGGCTAAGTATCTGATTTATTTAAACACATATGCTGTATTGCTGTGTACAAGAGGGCTAGTAGGAGTTATATTATAGTTCTCCTACCTGCTTAAATATTATTTTGTGTTTAAAATATTACAAGTATAACTTTTTATCTAGATTAGTTGATTCTTGTAGTTACACTTTCCTCTATACATATTATATCTCTCTCTCTCTCTCTACTCAGCTAAAATTTTTCAATTTAAGTCTGTGTGTTTGGTGTGCCTTCATTTATTCAGAAATGCCAGATAAGGGAAAGGGCCCTAAATCCATATTTTTTACGTGTTCTAAATGTCATGTAAAATTAACCTGTGGGCAGAAGGACCCGTTGGCGCTCTGTTTGTGAAGCAGGGGTCCCCCCTGCGCAAACCCAACAGGTCTCAGCCCCACCGGCCGGGGTGGCCTCTCTGACACAGTCGGTTTCCTCCTTAGCACAGATTGTTTCTCAATCCAATCAATTGTGGTCTAGTGGGGCAACTTCAGTGTCTAATAATCCAAATATACCATTGGGCCTCCCTGCTTCATCTGGTTCCAGTGGAACGTCTATACCAGGACCTTCCTCATTACAGACGGACCAAGCCCCTGTTCCCACAGAGCCGCCATGGTCCGCAGCTTTTATAAAGGGTTTGGATAAACTGAACCATTTACTCGAATCCCCAAATATTCCGCCTGCTAGAAGGAAGCGGCCTAGATCTGATAATACCCTTAAGTTCCTTTCAGACTCTGAGGAGTTTTCAGAGGAAGAGGGGGATATTAATTCTGATCCTGACCAGGTTCTACCGTTGGGACAGGAAGAAAGCTCTAAAAGCCAATTTATTAACGATTTGGTTTTAACAGTAAGACAAGCATTGGATCTCCCAGAACCGGAAGATCCGACTCCCAGAGACAGAAATCTTTTTAAGAAAGCCAAAAGAAGGGCTAGCCGTTTTCCCCCTTCTGTAGAACTTAGAGATATCTCAGAAGGAGCCTGAAAACAGCCGGAGAAAAGGTTCTCTGTTCCCAAAGGTTCTCTTCCCTGTATCCATTGCAGGAAGAGGATGTGGTTCGCTGGGAGAGCATTCCAAAAGTGGATATTCCAATAACCCGATTGGCCAAGCACGCTTTACTCCCAGCCCCAGGTTCTGCATCCCTACAGGATATCAATCACCGCAGAGTGGAATCCCAGCTAAAATCTATATTTGCGGCTGCGGGTTATTCCTCTAGGCCCACATTTGCGTCAGCTTGGGTTGCTAGAGCCATGGAAGCATGGGCAGACCAGCTGGCAGAGGCATTACAGGACTCTGATTTACTTCCCCTGGCTTTGCATTTGAAGAAGGCATCGGGGTACCTGTATAAGGCGGTCCAGTATACAGCGGCTGTATCCTCTTCTATTCAGGCTGCATCTATCTCAGCAAGAAGTTATGGCTGAAATCATGGGAAGGAGATGCGAAAAGTCCTTGGAAACCATTCCTTTTTCAGCGGCAGGTTTGTTCGGCTCAGAATTGGATACCCTAATCTCTCAGGCAACCGGGGGCAAAAGCACTTCCTTGCCAGTATTCCCTAGCAGGAGCCGGAACCCTCGGGTCAGCTCTTTTTCGTCAGCCTTTTCGGGGGACCTTCTTTCCTACAGGACAGTCCTTTAGAGGCAGACAGCCCAATTCTCGAGGCTCCTCTGCCAGGGGGAGATCCTCGTTTGCAGCTAGGCGCCAGGCCTCCATGTCCCAGGAGAAGCCTGCGTCATGACGACCACTCTGTTCTGCAGGGGGCGCCAGTGGGGGGACGTCTGTCTTTGTTTCACGAACAGTGGGCAGCGTCCTCCCAAGATTCTTGGATTCGGGGTATTATATCAGAGGGGTACAGGATAGACCTGTTGGGCCCCGCTCCACATCGTTTCTTCCAAACTCCGCTACCCCGAGATCCATCAAGAAGGCAGGCTATACAGGATTGGGTCACCTCTCTTCTTTTTCAAAAAGTTATCTGCAGGGTTCCAGATTACCAGAAGGGGCAGGGGTTTTATTCAAACTTGTTTCTGGTCAAGAAGCCGGACGGCTCCTTTCGCCCCATCCTAAATTTAAAGGGCCTCAATGTGCACTTAAAGGTGGACAAATTTCGTATGGAATCCCTGAGGTCGGTGATAAACAGCTTAGAGAAGGATCAGTTTATGGCGTCCATAGACATAAAGGACGCATACCTCCATATCCCCATATGGATTCACCATCAGTCTCTTTTAAGATTCTCGGTGGGATCCTTCCACTATCTGTTTCAGGCCCTCCCCTTCGGCCTCTCAACAGCGCTGAGGGTTTTCACGAAGGTCATGTCCGTTATGGCAGCATGTCTTCACCTTCAGGGAGTTCAGGTCGTGCCTTATTTGGACGATCTGCTCATCAAATCCTCCTCAGTAGATTGCTTACGTCATCACTTGTCCCTCACCTTGGTGGTCCTCGAGGGCCACGGATGGCTGATCAATTTAAAGAAATCCCAGATGGTTCCGTGTCAACGCATGGTTTTCCTAGGCCTCATCATGGACACCAGCCAGCAAAAGGTTTTCCTGCCTATCGAGAAGGTTGCTTCAATTCAGAGCATAACAACTCAGGTCTTGTCTTCCCCCAGCCCCTCAATGCACTTGTGCATGCGGCTGCTGGGAAAGATGGTGGCCTCCTTCGAGACCATCCCCTTTGGTCGAGCCCATTTTCGTTGTTTCCAGTGGGATCTGTTGATAAAATGGTCAGGATCCCACCTTCGCTTAGATCTCCAGAGGATCTCTCTATCCCCGAGGACGAGACAATCACTCCAGTGGTGGCTGATTCGGGATCACATGACGGTGGGCAGGTCCTTCGCTCCATGGTCATGGATCATAGCTACGACAGACGCCAGCCTGAAAGGTTGGGGGCGGTGATCCTACATCTCCGGCTCCAGGGCTTTTGGTCGGTTCAGGAGTCGACCCTTCAATAAACGTGCTGGAATTGAAGGCTATTCTTTTAGCCCTTCGGGGGCCCAGTCCCTCCTCCAGGACCACCCCGTCAGTCCTACAATGCCATGGCTGTGGCATATGTCAACAGACAGGGAGGAACCAGGAGTGTAGCTGCAATGAAGATTGCAACTCAAATCTTGATTTGGGCAGAACTATATGTTCCAGCAATATCGGCAGTATTCATTCCAGGAATAAGAAATTGGGAGGCCGACTACTTAAGTCGAAATCAGATGATGCCAGGAGAGTGGTCACTCCATCCAGAAGTGTTCCAGTCTCTGGCTCAGAGGTGGGGTCTTCCGGATATAGATCCCATGGCCTCCAGACACAACAGAAAGGTTCACACATTTCGCGCAAGGGCAAGGGGCCTCTTGGCGGTGGCAGTGGACGTAATGACGATGTCATGGGACTTCAGGTTTGGATACCTGTTCCCTCCGATTCCCATGCTTCCTCGTGTGCTCAGACGAGTAAAACAAGGACGTCTGCCAGTAATTCTGATAGCTCCCTCATGGCCGCGCCGAGTCTGGTACGCGGATATACTCTCTATGGCAGAAGGACCGGGGTTTCGTCTTCCATCTTGAGTCGACCTCCTTCTGCAGGGTCCCTTCCGTTACCAGAATTACCTCAGATCAGTTAACGGCATGGCTGTTGAAGCCAGCCTCTGGAGGGCTAGAGGTTGTTTCCTCCAGTGTAGTGAACACTATGATGCGAGCCAGAAAGCCAGTCTCAGCTCGCATCTATCACCGGATTTGGAAAACCTATATCAGATGGTGTGAAAATAGGACATGTCACACGTCCTCTTTTCGTCTCCCTCTTTATTGGCTTTTCTTCAGATGGCCTGGAAGCAGGGCTTCGTTTAGGTTCCCTAAAAGTTCAGGTATTGGCACTTTCAGTCTTTTTTCACCTGAAATTAGGATTTGCCAGATATTAGGACTTTCCTCCAGGGAGTCTTGCATATTCAGCCTCCCTATGTTCCGCCTACAGCACCATGGGATCTCAATCTGGTGCTGGATATGCTTAAAGGGCCTCCCTTTGAGCCTTTACTTGTGGCGGATTGAAATGGTTGACCTGGAAGGTCCTCTTTCTTTTGGCTATTGCATCTGCACGTAGGCTTTCAGAATTAGGATCTCTGTCTTGTCGGGAACCATATCTGGCTTTCCACGAGGACAGAGCGGTGTTGAGAACCCTCCCTTCTTTCGTTCCTAAAGTAGTTTCGGTTTTCCATCTGAACCAAGAAATTGTAGTTCCGGTCTTCTCATCTACTTCCCATTCGGATCAACAGTCTATGGAAAAGTTAGATGTGGTTAGGGCTCTCCGCATTTATGTCAAAAGAACTTCTCAGATTAGACGTACTGATTCTCTGTTTGTTCTTTATGATGCTAATAAGAGAGGCTGGCCAGCCTCAAAACAGTCCATTGCAAGATGGATTACGGATACTATTAGGCTAGCTTACATAAGGCTAACCGTCCGGTGCCAGAGAGACCTGGTCCTCTGTCCACACCTTACAAAATTTTACCAGTTTAATGTATTTGCATCCGCGGATGCAAATTTCGCTCATAATGCATTGCGAGCGGGATATTCAGAGTAGTCCCACCCTTAGGGGGCTGCTTTAGAACGTCTGGATGAAAGAGAAAAGAGGATTTATGTACTTACGTTAAATCCTTTTCTCTGATTCCGTGTGGGGGACACTGCGATCCCTCCCTTCTGCTTTTCTTCTGTGTGCTCTTGTTTGACTGCCCTTTTTTCTCCTTGGGCTTTTTAATTAACTGACCGGAAGAGGCAGGGGGATTGTAGAGGGGAGGGGTCTGTAGGCAGCACTAAAAGTTAACTAGTTAGGTGCCAACTCCCCAAGCTCCCTCCACAACCCATGGTAAGCAGTGTCCCCCAGACGGAATCAGAGAAACTGATTTAACGTAAGTACATAAATCCTCTTTTCTTGGTCTGACATAATTCATATGTGAAATAAAACCATATACATGGAAGGCTCAGGAGCTCTTCCCGACTCTAAATGAGTTAATCTTTGGTGAGCCCATCTACTTATTAGCCAAGCAGCCAATCAGGAATGGTCTCTTAGTTGTGATTGTCTAAGCGGTGTAAGAGTCCGCTCATGATTGGTTGCCTGGCTGGTAAGTAGAGCTCCTGTGCGGCCCGTCTATATCTTTATTTCTGATTTCCCTTATGAATTATTTCGGACCAAGAAAAGATGGTTTCTGGTATTTATTAGGGACACAAGCTTTGATGAAAAATGATAATAATAAAATTATTAATCCAGAAATATTATTTATTTGATCCTGAAGGGCCACAAATGACTTATTCTAGGTGTTGGGGAGGCTATCATTTTTTATGCCCACGCAGAGTAGGCTGGTTTGTAGACAATGAAGAGGGGACATTTGTTTTTTCTTCTGGCAGATGAGATGTCTCAACCTGCGTGTGGACTCGCCTCTCTCGCCTAGGAGAACATGTATTATAAACCCAGTCTTGTTTCTTACGGTTTCACATGTGAACCACAGCTTAATAAATCATATAGTTTGTATACTTGCTGCTTGAACACACGCTATTTTATGTATGGTTTGGTCTTAAGTAAGTCTCATGGTTTCCAAACCATTTTTCTAATGTAAAAGAGTGCTTGATTACAGAGTACTGAAATCCCAGGACCGCTGATAGTTTGTCCCTTTACTCTGTTTTTCATAAGTGGTCTATGATTGATGTATTTGTCTGGATTTTCACTCTCATTAAATGCAGTTTACTAATCTAAAACAAGCTTTAACCGAAGTGTTTTCTTTCCCAGGGAGGACTCAGATGAATCTTTTCCACCCAGGTGGCCACATGGTTTACCTCCAAGAATGAGGGGACGGCCTCCATTCCCCTTCCGGGGGGGAACAAGGGGTCCTAGTCCTCACATCGGTGGCCAAGGAGGTCTTCCTTTCAACCACAGAGGCACAGAACAGAATGATGCCTGGGAAGAGGGCAGAATCCCATCGGAAGAACAGATAAACTTTAACCTCTCCAGAAGGGGGCGCCCCCCCATGAACTACAGGGCTGTAGGTTTCAGAGAAGGAGAAATGCAGCACTATCGAGAACAGAACGCACTAGGGAATGAGATCAGACTTCGTTTTGCTCCTGATATGGATTATAGAGAGAGAGATGCATCTGGAGTGGACCACAGGGAGAGGGGAATACCTGCCGAGGACTACAGACATGACGAGGAACCAGCAATTGCCTACAGGGGGAGACTTCCACCCCCTTCTATATATAGAGAAAGGGAAAGCTTGGAGTACAGAAAACGGATGGCTGCTGAGATGGAGCTAAGGGACAGAGAAACATTAGAACTGGAACACAGGGAGAGACTGGCTACTGCACTAGAATATAGAGAGAGAGAAGTGGAAGAATTAGAATATAAGCGGAGATTAAATATCCTTCTAGAGCGGAGAGAAAGGGAGGCAGCATTGTTGGAGCGGAGAGAAAGGGAGGCAGCAATGTTGGAGCGGAGAGAACAAGAGGCAGCAATGTTGGAGCGGAGAGAACAGGAGGCAGCATTGGTGGAGCGGAGAGAAAGGGAGGCAGCATTGTTGGAGCGGAGAGAAAGGGAGGCAGCATTGTTGGAGCGGAGAGAAAGGGAGGCAGCAATGTTGGAGCGGAGAGAACAGGAGGCAGCAATGTTGGAGCGGAGAGAACAGGAGGCAGCAATGTTGGAGCGGAGAGAACAGGAGGCAGCAATGTTGGAGCGGAGAGAAAGGGAGGCAGCAATGTTGGAGCGGAGAGAAAGGGAGGCAGCAATGTTGGAGCGGAGAGAAAGGGAGGCAGCAATGTTGGAGCGGAGAGAAAGGGAGGCAGCAATGTTGGAGCGGAGAGAAAGGGGGGATGCGGAGCAGTTACTCCGAGAAAGAGAGGCCACGCAGTTACTGCTTAGAGAGAGAGGGTCTGCAGAAATGTTACTTAGGGAGAGGGAGGCTGTGGCTTTGGCTCTCAGGGAGAGGGGGGTTATGGAATTAGAGCTGCGCGAGAGAGCGGCAATGAACTATAGAGAGAGAGGTATTCGTGGACATTTTAGAGAGTCTGCAGACAGTGACTTAAGAGTGAGAGAAAGTGAAGCTTTAAGATTCAGAGAGTCTGATATGGACGTGGACTTCATAGAAAGAGAGAGAGGATTGGATTACAGGGAAATGATGGACAGAGATTATTCTGGCAGCGAAAACATGCCATTGCAGTTTAGAGACAAAAAAACTGCAGAGTTGGATTACATGGAGGCAGAGTACACAAAGCAGGAGAATTTCAAAATTGATGAGAGACAACAGAAGTCTACTGAGATGGTTTACAGACAAGGAGAGATCTCTCAAGCACAATACAAAGAGAGGGAGATTACAGGGTTCAATTTCCAAAAAAATACAGACATAGACTATCGTGAGAAGGAGAGTGCATACTCTGATTACCACCAAAAGAAGAGTGCAGACTCAGACTATCGGGACAGAGAGAATACAGATTTAGATTACAGAGATACGAAGACTGTAGACACAGATTACCGGGAAATTGAGAGTGCAGATTCTTATTATCAGAAAAGAGAGAGTGCAGATACAGATTACCGGAAAAGTGTCGATAACAGCGAGAGCACAGACACAATGGTGGCAAAAAGTGATGATTCAAATTCCTTGCAGAAAATGAACCAAAAAGCGCTTACCGAGATGAAGTCTCTGGCAGATTATAGTAAACTGACAAATCCCGAACTGGCGTCAAAGGATCTACTTTCTGTTTTTGATGACTTCAGAGAGTCTCTCCCTAAAGCGGATAATGGTAGCATCCCATTCTTGTCTTGTGAAGACTCACAGGTACCCACTTTGTCCAATATAAAACATGGAGCACAGACCACAGTCACACCAAAGGGAGATGTACAGAGTGAGTCTGACACATCTAATTGCCCTGGAAAATTAGATATGGACTTTAGAGACAGACCAAACCTGGAAGATCTTAATCATGGAGATAAATCTACATCAGAAAAGGTTGTAGGGTACAAAAAAAGCCCCAGCAAGGAGCTTTGTCCTAGTGATCAAGACTTGCGCAAGAAAGAAGACTTCAGTAAGGACTCCAATATGGGCGATTGTGATCAAGACTTCCGAACAGTGGTATACATGCAGGAGAAGGACGAAGATCTCCGGTCTGCAGAGGACCAACCCCCGGTGGACCTCCTTACTCAGAATTCCCTCCTCTATGACTTCCTGCAAATGGCAGCTAGAGAACTAAAACATCAGATAGAGAAAGGAGCAGTCACTGCAGAGACTGAAGGACCGTCCGTCTCGCATAGAGCCGAGAAACCAGCCACTGACCCAGTGTCTCATCTGGACCAAAACCCAGTGTCTGTTAAGTCGTCTGGACCAGCAAGTAACCCTCCGGGGATCGAATTTTTAGGTGGGGAGGACACTGATTATAGGAACATAGATTTCAATGATGTTGACTTGAGAGTTGGTAACAACCAAGCAAAGCGTTCCACGGACAAAAAGTCTCGCGAAGACCCTCAGCCCGGGAGTAAGGTAAAACTGTCAGATTGTTACTGTATATTGTACTTGTTTATATTCATGTCTGGCGCCATACGCTAACCGTGTAATCGTGCAGTACTTGCACTGCATCCAATTGTATATTTCATTGTCTGACTTTCACCACTGGGAATTCAGGTACTGTTGGAGGTCCCTGAGGACTGGGTTTGGGAAACACTGGTCTAGTCCATTGAATGCTATGATTGGCTACAGGTTGGAAAATCTGTAATGCCTGTTTTTATAATTATCCTCCAAACATGCATATTGCATAGTTATGTGATGATTATCAGTCCCTCGTTGCTGTCGTCACCCATGCAGGTAATGACAATTTGCTGCACTCAGTTGTTACAAATGCACGCATCAGAGGACAGGTCTGCAGATCATTTCATTCATTCAGGCTGTCTTAAGGATTTCACCACTTTTTTTGTGCTAATGTGTATCCTGGCTGCAGCTTTGTACATAGTGACAGTGATGGAGGAGCGCGCACAGATTTCTGGCATTATCCTAGGACTGCTCAACACTTGTAGGGAGGGTAGAATAGAAGGTTTGCTTGTGGCTGAAGTTCTGTACGATGAGAGATGAGGGAGCACTGCAGCATCTCCAGTGTGTTACTGTAATACGTAGGAATAGGATGGCTGCACTTGGATACTATGACAGAAGTGACTGTTTACCTCTTGTACCCTGAATGATGCAGCTGCCAACCTAATGTACTCTATGTATAAATCCTGACCTTTCTCTGTGTCTCAGTATTGTGGATGCTTCCACGTAGGGCTCTGATAAACAGGGAGTGCAGGATTATGTCATATATGTATTTTCTCCTTCAGGATAAAGACTATCGGAGGGTGTCCTTGCCTGATGGAGCCACTAGAACTATATGGCTGGACGGACTGCCGACTGGAGGGTCTAGGGAAGAAGTAAGAGACCACGCACTGTCTGTGGTTCACAATATATAGCGTTGTCCGTATCATTAGTGGTAGCCACTAGCACGTGTAATACACATATTATACCGCTTACTGAGGTACCACAATGTGTGGCTGCTTCCACCAAGGCACAAAACACAAAGAGCCAATACGGGATGTGAGTACACACACAGCACGTTGACTGCAAATTATCACATGCTGTGTGCTTGTCAGACGTGCTTAATGTTACTGGTATCATACTGGTTGCAGGTGAAAGGACAACTCTCTCTGAGTACAGTATGTAACATCCGCCGCCTTGAAACATAGCTTCTATGTTCATATAATTTCCAGTACATAGATCATATGTGCAGATCTGTACTAACATTGTCCTTCCATTACCAGCATAGCGGTTTGATGTGTCAGATCAGGTATAGTGCTGTGTATTAGTGAGGGGTGTGTGTGGTACCGGTGCTGTGTATTAGTGAGGGGTGTGTGTGGTACCGGTGCTGTGTATTAGTGAGGGGTGTGTGTGGTACCGGTGCTGTGTATTAGTGAGGGGTTTGCGTGGTACCGGTGCTGTGTATTAGTGAGGGGTGTGTGTGGTACTGGTGCTGTGTATTAGTGAGGGGTGTGCGTGGTACCGGTGCTGTGTATTAGTGAGGGGTGTGCGTGGTACCGGTGCTGTGTATTAGTGAGGGGTGTGTGTGGTACCGGTGCTGTGTATTAGTGAGGGGTGTGTGTGGTACCGGTGCTGTGTATTAGTGAGGGGTGTGTGTGGTACCGGTGCTGTGTATTAGTGAGGGGTGTGTGTGGTACTGGTGCTGTGTCTATGAGTGAGGGGTTTGCGTGGTACCGGTGCTGTGTATTAGTGAGGGGTTTGCGTGGTACCGGTGCTGTGTATTAGTGAGGGGTGTGTGTGGTACCGGTGCTGTGTATTAGTGAGGGGTGTGTGTGGTACCGGTGCTGTGTATTAGTGAGGGGTGTGTGTGGTACCGGTGCTGTGTATTAGTGAGGGGTGTGTGTGGTACCGGTGCTGTGTATTAGTGAGGGGTGTGTGTGGTACTGGTGCTGTGTCTATGAGTGAGGGGTTTGCGTGGTACCGGTGCTGTGTATTAGTGAGGGGTTTGCGTGGTACCGGTGCTGTGTATTAGTGAGGGGTGTGTGTGGTACCGGTGCTGTGTATTAGTGAGGGGTGTGTGTGGTACCGGTGCTGTGTATTAGTGAGGGGTTTGCGTGGTACCGGTGCTGTGTATTAGTGAGGGGTGTGTGTGGTACCGGTGCTGTGTCTATGAGTGAGGGGTGTGTGTGGTACCGGTGCTGTGTATTAGTGAGGGGTGTGTGTGGTACCGGTGCTGTGTATTAGTGAGGGGTGTGTGTGGTACCGGTGCTGTGTATTAGTGAGGGGTGTGTGTGGTACCGGTGCTGTGTATTAGTGAGGGGTGTGTGTGGTACCGGTGCTGTGTATTAGTGAGGGGTGTGTGTGGTACCGGTGCTGTGTAGTAGTGAGGGGTTTGCGTGGTACCGGTGCTGTGTATTAGTGAGTGGTGTGTGTGGTACCGGTGCTGTGTATTAGTGAGGGGTGTGTGTGGTACCGGTGCTGTGTCTATGAGTGAGGGGTGTGTGTGGTACCGGTGCTGTGTATTAGTGAGGGGTGTGTGTGGTACCGGTGCTGTGTATTAGTGAGGGGTGTGTGTGGTACCGGTGCTGTGTATTAGTGAGGGGTGTGTGTGGTACCGGTGCTGTGTAGTAGTGAGGGGTTTGCGTGGTACCGGTGCTGTGTATTAGTGAGTGGTGTGTGTGGTACCGGTGCTGTGTATTAGTGAGGGGTGTGTGTGGTACCGGTGCTGTGTCTATGAGTGAGGGGTGTGTGTGGTACCGGTGCTGTGTATTAGTGAGGGGTGTGTGTGGTACCGGTGCTGTGTATTAGTGAGGGGTGTGTGTGGTACCGGTGCTGTGTATTAGTGAGGGGTGTGTGTGGTACCGGTGCTGTGTATTAGTGAGGGGTTTGCGTGGTACCGGTGCTGTGTATTAGTGAGGGGTGTGTGTGGTACCGGTGCTGTGTATTAGTGAGGGGTGTGTGTGGTACCGGTGCTGTGTCTATGAGTGAGGGGTGTGTGTGGTACCGGTGCTGTGTATTAGTGAGGGGTGTGTGTGGTACCGGTGCTGTGTATTAGTGAGGGGTGTGTGTGGTACCGGTGCTGTGTATTAGTGAGGGGTGTGTGTGGTACCGGTGCTGTGTATTAGTGAGGGGTGTGTGTGGTACCGGTGCTGTGTATTAGTGAGGGGTGTGTGTGGTACCGGTGCTGTGTAGTAGTGAGGGGTTTGCGTGGTACCGGTGCTGTGTATTAGTGAGTGGTGTGTGTGGTACCGGTGCTGTGTATTAGTGAGGGGTGTGTGTGGTACCGGTGCTGTGTCTATGAGTGAGGGGTGTGTGTGGTACCGGTGCTGTGTATTAGTGAGGGGTGTGTGTGGTACCGGTGCTGTGTATTAGTGAGGGGTGTGTGTGGTACCGGTGCTGTGTATTAGTGAGGGGTGTGTGTGGTACCGGTGCTGTGTATTAGTGAGGGGTGTGTGTGGTACCGGTGCTGTGTATTAGTGAGGGGTGTGTGTGGTACCGGTGCTGTGTATTAGTGAGGGGTGTGTGTGGTACCGGTGCTGTGTATTAGTGAGGGGTGTGTGTGGTACTGGTGCTGTGTATTAGTGAGTGGTGTGTGTGGTACTGGTGCTGTGTCTATGAGTGAGGGGTGTGTGTGGTACCGGTGCTGTGTAGTAGTGAGGGGTGTGTGTGGTACTGGTGCTGTGTCTATGAGTGAGGGGTGTGTGTGGTACCGGTGCTGTGTATTAGTGAGTGGTGTGTGTGGTACTGGTGCTGTGTCTATGAGTGAGGGGTGTGTGTGGTACCGGTGCTGTGTATTAGTGAGGGGTGTGTGTGGTACCGGTGCTGTGTATTAGTGAGGGGTTTGCGTGGTACCGGTGCTGTGTATTAGTGAGGGGTTTGCGTGGTACTGGTGCTGTGTATTAGTGAGGGGTGTGCGTGGTACCGGTGCTGTGTATTAGTGAGGGGTGTGCGTGGTACCGGTGCTGTGTATTAGTGAGGGGTGTGTGTGGTACTGGTGCTGTGTATTAGTGAGGGGTTTGCGTGGTACCGGTGCTGTGTATTAGTGAGGGGTGTGTGTGGTACCGGTGCTGTGTATTAGTGAGGGGTGTGTGTGGTACTGGTGCTGTGTATTAGTGAGGGGTGTGTGTGGTACCGGTGCTGTGTATTAGTGAGGGGTGTGTGTGGTACCGGTGCTGTGTATTAGTGAGGGGTGTGTGTGGTACCGGTGCTGTGTATTAGTGAGGGGTGTGTGTGGTACCGGTGCTGTGTATTAGTGAGTGGTGTGTGTGGTACCGGTGCTGTGTCTATGAGTGAGGGGTGTGTGTGGTACCGGTGCTGTGTAGTAGTGAGGGGTGTGTGTGGTACCGGTGCTGTGTATTAGTGAGGGGTGTGTGTGGTACCGGTGCTGTGTATTAGTGAGGGGTTTGCGTGGTACCGGTGCTGTGTATTAGTGAGTGGTGTGTGTGGTACTGGTGCTGTGTATTAGTGAGGGGTTTGCGTGGTACCGGTGCTGTGTATTAGTGAGTGGTGTACACGCATTTCTGCCTGTTTGTGTTCTCAGTCTGAGTCTCTCCCACAGATCCTGGCTGCACTCGGTGGTGCCCGCAAGCTGCCCAATACTGGGGTGAATCTCATAGGATATATTCCAGGTGAGTGTTGGTGTCTGTCCCAGAATGAATCAGGTCCTGGTCAATGATAAATTAGTGACTCCCGGGTTCTGTGCCCATATCCTGCTCTGTAGTCCCAGTGTGCGCCCCCCACCTTGTTACTGTGCTATTTGTGAGCACCGCCCGGAAATCCCACAGCCACCAAGATCAGGATGAGCACAGGAGTGGTGTGTTCCCTGTGTGTATAGTAGACGTTTCCTCCCATGACCGGAATCCGTACTCGGATGCCGGGGGATCTTTCTGTTATCTTATAATCGTATCCTAGAAACGTGTAAGAGATTGTCCCAAATAAGAACTGCGTCAGAGCTGTGAGCGGACGGAAGCCTATCCTGTGGTGGTAGTGCAGCCCTCTGACCGGCTGGCTGCATTGTGTAATATTGGGCAAGGAGAATGTGATGGATTTTACCCAACAGCAATTCAGGATAGCTGCAAATGGGGGTGGCTTTGGTTTTGTTTCCCTCTTATACATGTTCTTTGTCATTAAATCCATGTTCGGAAAAGGTTTTGTTACATGGTAAAGCGGATTTAATTATTCTTTGTGCAAATTCTGAATATACAAAAGACCATTTTAAGGGTCGTGAATTCAGTTAGCCGCAATGTATTGTCGGACATCGCCCCAGTGTCCAGCTCTGCGTCAGGCAATACAGTAAAGTATCTCCGCTCTTTGTGTTCTCGCATCTCTATTGGAGAATGCATCTTGCGCACTGTTCCGTAAATGTATCGCACCTCGCGGCTAACTGAATTCTCTTCCTGATATCAATAACTCATATCTAAACCTCCGCAGGGACTTCCATAGATCATTAACATTGCAGATGTCCAGGAAAAGGTTCTATATGTGTATGGGATGCACTTTGTGGACTTTTGTTTTCACATAAATAGATCTAATAAATGTCCCTGTCCAGCTGTCTAATAGCACCTGTGTCGCAGGAATCTCCCCTTACATCTGGCCCCTAGCTGATAATGTGGGGGCCACACAGTGTGCCATCCCTTCCCGTCTATCTCACCCACCTACAGAATTACACAGGGGCTTGTGCTTCAATGAGCCTTTATTTATATTCTGCTATTTCATTGAAAAAAAGAGTCCACAAAGGTGACCATGTCCCTTTCTTACATGTTTCTGACTTATTTTGTTTGTTTTAGTTTATTTGCCCTCCGCCCATAAATAGGTGAATGTTCACAGCTTCCCAGACACCTAATATGAATCCTGTGGGAACCTAATTGGATGAATGCTTTGTTCTCGATGGATGTAGTGATGTCTGGAGGGTTTATATTTGTCGCTCTGTAGCTTTCCTATAAATATATATATTTATATATGAATCACATACACAAAGTTCATTTTACTAATAGATTCACTGTTCCTGATTGATTGTTGCTTAATAGACTATTAATAGGGAACAATGTTAATTTAGACTTATTCCAATTGGGTGAGCAACTGGAAAGGACAATTATCTGTGAATAATAACATATTGTGTTAATGAAACATTTTGGCCACTTGCTGTTGCCCATGTTAGTGACGGACTACGACAATATGGTATCACTGAGAGAAATGTTATGTGACTCTGGCTCATATTAATAAGGATCATCACATAGGACAAGGGGACTTGGTGTAGAATATTACCGGTTACAATGACTGATGTTACGGTGCAGCGGCTGTAGGGGCATTACAGCTGAATGTGGCATTATTATGTGTTTCTTACCGTGGGGGAGGGGAGCTGTGAATATATAAACTTTTCTGTTCTCTTAATGTGGTACTAACTGGCATCCCGTCTATATCACATGCTGTCCCCAGGTTACAGCCTCGGCTCTGTCTGCGTGGAGTTTTCCCTCGTGGAAGAGGCCGTCGGATGCATGGAAGCCAACAAGGTTGCTTTGTCCACCGGTTCAGCTCTGCTGTGGAAGGATGGAAAGGAGGGGGGTGCAGGGGAAATGTGGGTGGAGGGTTTCCTATGGCACTGGCAGGGGATGCACTTGTTTGTTCAGTACAGTCATTTGTTTCCGTATGACTGACATGCTTGGGCATCCTCTGCGTGCCATACATTGTGTGTAATAGTCAGGTGCCACGCACTGCCATAGACCGTGTATAATGCCAGCTCCAGTGTAATACACAAGATTATAAATGTACAGAGGGCTCCAGCTTTGCGCTGGTCCTGCAGCCGAGCAGGGTGTGCCGAATCGGGTCTCTGCAATCCAGCCAAACAGCCCCAGGTCTAGGTAAATATGCCGACACCAACAGGGCACTTAGTGTGGGGTCCAGATGTGGTGAAAGACACAGAATGACAATGTTGCATGAAAGGTAGGACTAATATGAATGTACTGATATATAGGAAATATGTTTGTCGCCATGGCAACAGGTGAAAAAAACCACGTCCTGTCTGCTTAGCTCCCTGTAACTGGTGTAAGGTGTTGCACATAGATATATAATGACTGACAGGACAGCAATACAGAAACTGAGTACAGGTCACATGTCTGCTCCCATCCTCTTACCTGCCTTAATCCATTGTCTTTTAAGAGTTAATGGTCCTTTATTACCCCACAAGTAATGAGAGGAGAAAAGTTAAACATTTACTGTCAGCGATGGCTCTTGTCACGTGATTGGTTCAGGAAATAGAAAAGAATAGATGGTTTAGTTTATTGCAGTTTAAATTAGAGATGGTTTATTCAGGTCACACAACGCTTTAGCTTTACACTGCCCACTTTGTACTTAGTTCCTGCCTTTCATATTGGTTGAAGTCCTTCCCCCCCCCATATCCTCCATCGTTACCTGATGACAGTGGGAATGACCAGCGGTCTACAACGCGTTTCGCTCTTCCCTTTTCATTTCAAAAATGCCAAAGAAATGATCTGTTCCTGATTGTTGCCCCTTCCCAGGGGTGTTTTCAGGATCCCGGCACTAAGTGTGTAGCGATCTTGTCCGCTCTGTTCTGTACAGTGATTTTTATACTGTCTTTCCTGGTTTCATTTTTGTGCATCATCAGCGATTCATAACTTTGCCTAAATGGTCCCTATATTCCCTGCTCCATCCTCTGTGTGAGGGGCTCGTTGTCTCTGAATAAGAGTATTTAGTGATAAAGTTGTCCTAGTGCTCATGTTCCCTAACGGTCTAACACCGTTCCGACACTTACATCTGATAAAGACATTGGCGGTTACGTCCTTGAGGCTGAAGTGATCTTTATTTAGCAGGAAGATTATATTTTCATAATTATACCATATGTATAAAGCAGCAGCATTTCTCAGTCATTTACAATGTGAGCAGGTATAACCTACTGAAATACTGTATAGTGCTGTTCACAGTCTAAAAGTCCATGGAGGAAATTGTGTAAGATGCAGCGAATACCCCCAGACTTCTACATGGAACATCCTGCGCATACGACTTTACAAAGCTACGCGTCGAGGTTTTGTTAGTGATCGGCGTTGGTCTTGCAGGAGTTCTGTACTCTAGTTAGAATTTAGTGAAAGTTGTCCGCGATGTACTTGTCTCATTAACTAAGTAACTATGTTTCACTGGGTCATTATTGTCTGTCAGCCAGGTGCAGAGTGCAGCTTATATGTGGAACATTTAGTGCAGGCTCTATGACTGTGCTCAGTGCTGCACACGGTCCGTAGGATATTTTACCACCCGGAATCCATTTCCCTCTTCTAGTGAAATACAGCCGGCTCCCTCCAATGGAGGAGACTGTAGTTCTCGTGTTCCTTCCAAGGTATCTGATGCATATAGAAACGTATGATATAATCCAGGGCTAGTGCATAGCACCAGTAAAGAGGCGTGCGCTACGCGCATCAGATTTGTAATTGAAAATGCGCTGGGGGGGTTTTTTCCCCCTCGTTTTCAAATCCTGCAAACAAACACAGAGCTGGGTCTTATCTCTGCAGATTGTAGTGACACAAGTTGGTTAAGATTTTTACTGTTCCTAATAAGTGACCACATCAGTCGGGATAAGTGCTGCAAAGTTCTACATTAGTTTCTGACAATGTGACCACATTCTGGATTCTGAGAAACTGATCCTATAACCACTTATATAAAGGTCTCTCTGCTTCAACCCTTCCAGAAAATGTCGTTGTCTGGGGGGAGCGCTGCAAAACTCAGCTACTTGCTTGTTGAGATTTGGGTGGGGAGGAATATTCCAGGAGAAATAGATGCAGTGTTTGGTGACACAGGCTGGATATCATCATCCTTTATATAGCGCCAGCAAATCCCGTAGCGCTTTACAGTTGGATAGTGGGTCTTCACATCGAGTCTCTTCTGAACTGCAAGAACGTGGACCTGCTACTCCTTTCTATTCCTGCAAATGCGCAGGTTTGTCAACCAAGTGCATTTTAAGATGTGCACCTATCTTAGGGAATTTGGGATTCACCAGAAAATGAGTAATGGGGGCTACTTGCTCCTTAGGACGACCCTGTTTTTCCAGTGATTCTGCTGAATTTAGCCGTAGAAGTGATCACGTGGCCCATATAAAGTGTCTGCCGCCCATTCTCCACCACCGTGGAGGACAAGGGATAATAAAGTTCTTTTGTGTGGAGAAAAGGACTGTGACCCCCCTCCCCCCAAACGCAGGCAACGGCCATTCTATATACGCCCTCTATACCTCTTTATCTCATTTAAATAATCTTGTTATTTAATGGAATGTCGTCTTTTTGCATCTGGGAGATTATACACCTAATCCATACACACACACACAACATTTAGACTCATAAATGGGCCACAATATGCCTACACCCAGTTACAGGGACATTATATTGAAACATGTCATATATATAAAAGGTAGTTTACAAAATAACGCTTCTCTTGGTCCTATAAGTTATAAATGCTTATTACTTGGGAAAGAGAATTGGTGTTCCTGGGTTTGACCACTGGGGGCACTATTCTATTGAAGTTAAATGGTTACATTACATTTTCCAGCAACCAAATGAACAGGTTCAGACCCACTAATAATATGCAGACGTTATACACACTTTTACTAGCATGTTTTCTCATTGATGTGAAGTTGTATTTTATACTGTGGGCAATTACTGCTTTATAACCATGCACAAATCAGAAGATACAATGTTCTGTTGCATTATCTCACTGTTCAGAAAGAGCCAGAAATGCTTATACCTGTTCTATTGTGTGTTTTTTACCCATTTCTGCTGTTAAATGTTTTACCTGTTGAATATTATTATATAATGTGGTCACTGACGTCTGTTTACTGTGTTGGCGCACAATCCACTTTGTTGAGAAAGAACATGTCTATTTCTGGTTTGGGAGACCTGGGTCACTTGTATATTGAAGTACATATTGTAGTGAGTTTAAAGAGGTTATTAGGTGGTATCAGTCCGTCCAACGCTTGGGCTCTGCTCCCTGTTCCTCTTTCTTGGAGAGGACAATGACTGAGATGGAATCGCCTGTGGCACATATGATTGCTATTGGCCAACGTTTCCTCTGTCACATACTAGACTCCAAAAGATTGTGATGAAAACCGTTACTGCAGACTAATGTCCTGCTGTACACGCAGGATGCTGGTGTTGTGTCTCTGAACACCATGAAGAGGAGCCGGCCGTCCAACCTACTCTAACACTACAGGAGGACGACCCTTGGGCTGCAGAAAGAATCGTCTGGGGGTTTGTTTTTTCCCCATCGCCTGGTTGAATAACCCGTTCATGGAGTAGATAATCACTATACGTATTCTGTCCTGGTTTCATTGTGGCTTATGTTTCACCTCTTGGATAGATCCCTCATTTTCCTCTTCTCCTCCTCTGTCTTGCATAAGAGACATGCACAAAAGTATTTATGTATATTAATTTTTAACAATATTA
The DNA here is from genome assembly GCF_038048845.1 of Mixophyes fleayi. NCBI lineage: Eukaryota > Metazoa > Chordata > Amphibia > Anura > Limnodynastidae > Mixophyes > Mixophyes fleayi. Next base: position 141,028,076 of record NC_134409.1, read on the forward strand.
TTTCTAATATTACAAAATGGAGTGACAGCCTAAGCCAGTGATGGGCCGCATGTGGCCCTCCGAGTCTTCACCTGTGGCCCCCAGCTCCTTCCTGCTTTATTTTCATATTAGTCTGTTATACCCGGTAACACAGATAGATGCATCTCTTTGATTAAATGTATATTTTCATCTTATTACTGAGATGAAGGTTAATGTTTGGCCCTTTTTGAAGGCAGTGTCCTTTATCCCTTGGTCTTCTGCTACTATCTTGAGAGTTCCCAATCTTTAGTCCCTTTTGTCACTGAGGTATGGAGAAGAGGACATTGCTGCGGACACCTGTAGCTTCCCATCCATGTCACATCAGTGCTTTGGGTAGAGACGACTGTATGGCGGCCAAGCTCTTTCCTCTGTGGCCTGCCTGCCAATTCTGGGGGGCTTTAGTATCGCTTACATTTTCATCCCTGAACCTGCCTGGGCTAAGTCCCCAATACAATGTGTTATGGACTTTATAAAGGAAGTTAAATGCCTTTAGGGACTGCGTTCCCCCTTACTCTGCCAATTAGGCTCCTTGGGAATGTTTAGAACCAGTTGGTGGTGGGCACAGTGTTATAGAGCACTTTATCATTTTCCGCAGGACTATTTCGTATGTGGGTGCACTCTCCAGCTATCTAGGATGATTTTCCTTTCAGGATTCCTTACACAAGAGATTAGACAGTCTTTTAAAGAATGTATTTTCCACCTCTGCAGATTGTAATGACACAAGTTGGTTAAGGTTTTTACGCTTCCGAATAAGTAACCACTTGAGTCGGGATAAGTGCTGCAAAGTTCTACAATAGTTTCCGACAATGTGATCACATTCAGACCACATTCTGGATTCTGAGAAACTGATCCTAAAACCACTTATATAAAGGTCTCTCTGCTTCAACCCTTTCAGAAAATGTCGTCGTCTGGGGGGAGCGCTGCAAGTCTTTTAAAGAACATGTTTTCCACCTCTGCTTTGGTGCTTTAGACCAGACATTACAGCGTCTTGGGTGGCAAAAGAGTTTTTCACTTGGGCAGAACTCCTGGAGAGATTGAACAATGGCTCTCCCAGGGAGTAGCTGATGTAGTTAGCTCTTATATCTTTATTCTGCAAGCCAGATCCTCAGCCAATTCTCCGGTGGCATACAGAGTATTTTGGTTCATGTCTTGGTCTGTGGACAATACCCTCTTCTGGCCACAGCTAGAGAAGATAATCAAGGACATCACAGGGTGGAAGTTTTCTTCCTTCCTTCTTCAGACTAAACCTTTCTTTGCTTCTTTTCCTCCAGAGGAGCCTGGAAAAGGACCCGGCTCTGAGTTCTCAGAAGGTGCAGATTTCTGCCCTCTGTGGTGCCTGTGGCACTGTCTCCACATGTTAGTGTGTGTAGACAGAGCGCCAATCCTGTTCTCCATGGGGTGTGAACTTGATTGTGAAGGTTGTACACGGTGCTTAAGTTCTCTCACACGTAAGGTTATTTTTCTCCTAGCTGCTGTTTTAGCTAGGTGGTTCCTAACCCATGAAAATAAGGCTCTCCTTCATATGTTTCAGCCTCAGTGTTTTTTGGGTTATCAAATCAACCAGGAGTTGGTGCGAACACCATTGTGACTCCAAAAAAGCAGCACTTCACTCCTTGAACGTGGTGTGTTGCCTACTGATTGTGCCAATGCGAGGTCACCATGTTTGTCCTTTATTGGGACCAAAGTTAAGAATGGTGCCTCCTCCAAGCCATTCTCTGGTATGATGGCACACTCAACCAGGTCAGTTGTTCCTCCTTGGGTGGCATGTCGTGGGACGTGTGTGAATCAGGGTGGCAGAGCAATCGCATAGTTTTCCAAATTTTACAGAGAGGACATCGCATCCCTGTGGAGGCCGCCTTTGGCCCTTCAGGCAGCCGTTCATTCCCAGGCATTCCTCCCCCTTTCACTGGAGGGTGCTATGGGACATATTGCAGTCTGTGTCCTTCTATTGCTGATGGAGAAAGGTGGATTTCTGTCCCTACTGTTAAAGCCTTTTCTCCGCGGCTGTAAGGGGATACGGACTAGCCTGGGTACACACTACACAAAATTTCTCCCCATGAGACATCTTTAACGATTTTACCAACGACTCGAAAAAAAAACAGTCCCGATCAGCCGCCGATTCCTGTGCACACACTACACATGTTTTATACAATTTACCTTCAGATCTGTGCTCTTCATCTGTCATACCCATCGGCTGAAAAGATGGTGATTCTGCACACTCCATAGAGATCTATGGACACTGCCGGTTGTGAGTACATACACACTGCAGGACTGGAACAACGTTGTTCAACGACTTGTTTGGTCCTGTATAGAAATCAAATGAAATGATACGATATGCTTTGAAACAATAATCGTTCGTCGTTGAAGCGTACACACTAATGCAATATTGGGGCCAACGGTTATTTATTGTTATTGCCAGATAATCAGCTGAAAACATTGTAGTGTGTGCCCAGCCTAATCCAAGATTGCCAGTCTCAGTTCTACTCTGGTCATTTTCTTGTCACCTTGATGGGCAGATTGTAAACTGAGAAGTAGACTTGGTACTTTCTTCAGTTCCCTGCCTCCTAGGGGTGACACTTAATCCACCGCCTGTGTCCTTCAGCTTCACAATACTTAACGGTAAGTACAAATATATCCCTTCTTACATTGATTTTATTTCTATCTCGAGGGTTGTTGGTTGAATTTTTCTCGTCATAATGAAGGTGGTGATACAAGGTGATGAATACTACCTGTGATACAATGTGAATAAACTCATTTTTGCTGTGTTGTGTTCTAATTGCAAACATGGAATAACCTCATTAATAATGGAAATGGGGAAATAACTATATGTAAATCGTCGTTTGTTTTTTTTAACACAAATAGGAAAAGAGCATCAGTTACTGTGTGTAACCGGTAAAACATAATATTTTACTTGATGTATAATACAAAGTCCAGTTCTGATGTCGGGTAGATTTATAGCCCCAAAAATGCAGGAGAATTCTCACATCTATAATGTATAATTTATAGTGAATTCAGCTTTTGCACAAGGACAATTTCTTTTCCTCCTAATATTGAGGCCATGGAAAAAAGAAAAAAAAATTGTAATCGCTGTGTGTATGTATGTGTGTGTGTGTGTGTGTGTGTGTGTGTGTGTGTATGTATATATATATATATATATATATATATATATGTATGTATGTATGTATGTATGTGTGTGTGTATATATATATATATATATATATATATATATATATATATATATATATATATATATATATATATATGTATGTGTGTGTGTATATATATATATATATATATATATATATATATATATATATATATATATATATATATATATATATATAATCTATAATCTATATCAGTGCATGACATATATAGTATATCCTGTCGAGGTTCATTTTTCAAGCTTGTAACCATTGACTGTTTGTATTTTGGGGAATTCAGGTCTAAATCCCACAGTGCACTGTGCAGGTCAGTATCTTTAATGTCTGTCCATTATTTTACAGGGCGCCCTGAGTTTTAAAGGGAAGAAGATCAACCTGAAATATGTTCCAAATTCAGACCGGTGGAACTGTCAGCAGGTAATATATATAATGTAATTGGACAAGACATAAAACAAGCCTCGTGGGAACTCTATTCATACACTAATGCGTTTCATGGCTGTTTATTCCTGTAGTGCAAGACTGTAAATGTGTTATCTAAAGAGAGGTGCTGGCAGTGCAGTGCTCTGCGTGCAGGTTAGTGTCCTGCAACTAGTGTATCTCACCACCTATGTATAACTGCCCTCTACACCATCCCCTGGAACTACCTTCTACTTCCTCCTACCCCACCACCTATCTCTGATACCTTACTGCCCTCTACACCATCCCATGGAACTACCTTCTACTTCCTCCTACCCCACCACCTATCTCTGATACCTTACTGCCCTCTACACCATCCCATGGAACTACCTTCTACTCCCTCCTACCCCACCACCTATCTCTGATACCTTACTGCCCTCTACACCATCCCATGGAACTACCTTCTACTTCCTCCTACCCCACCACCTATCTCTGATACCTTACTGCCCTCTACACCATCCCCTGGAACTACCTTCTACTCCCTCCTACCCCACCACCTATCTCTGATACCTTACTGCCTACCACACCATCCCATGGAACTACCTTCTACTTCCTCCTACCCCACCACCTATCTCTGATACCTTACTGCCCTCTACACCATCCCCTGGAACTACCTTCTACTTCCTCTTACCCCACCAAACCTTACTGCTCTCTACACCATCCCCTGGAACTACCTTCTACTCCCTCCTACCCCACCGCCTCTGATACCTTACTGCCCTCTACACCATCCCCTGGAACTGCCTTCTACTCCACCAAGACTTACTGCTCTCTACACCATCCCCTGGAACTACCTTCTACTTCCTCCTACCCCACCACCTATCTCTGATACCTTACTGCTCTCTACACCATCCCCTGGAACTACCTTCTACTTCCTCCTTCCCCACCACCTATCTCTGATACCTTACTGCCCTCTACACCATCCCCTGGAACTACCTTCTACTCCCTCCTACCCCAGCAAACCTTACTGCTCTCTACACCATCCCCTGGAACTACCTTCTACTCCCTCCTACCCCACCACCTATCTCTGATACCTCATCTGATCTTCTATCCCAAATTCTCTTTTTACTGCTCTGCAGGATCCGACCATTTACCCCTCAGAGATTCCCACAAGACCCCCACGACCGCATACAGCTTTCCATCGCAGCGTGGCAAGAAGCGTAAGGCTAAGCGCAGTCCCTCTGCCCGCAGCCCGGACAAGAGGAGGGAGAGGACTCCTCCACGAGAAAGGAGCCCCCCTTCTAGGACCAATAAAGGAGCGAAGGAAGCAAAGTCTGAGAGTTCAAGTGAGCAGATTGATGAATGTCACCTAGTAAATCATACGTCATGACCTTGGTGCTCATCCGCATGAGTTTTTTCTTTGTTTGCTTCATGGCACACAACACGGGTAAATTACTGTGAGATAAGGAAAATGGCCATGTTCTCCGTGCCATCCTAGGAACCCCATCCCGCTTTTTAAAACGGTCTCTCAGAACATTTGGCCTTAAGTGTTCCTCATCTTACCTGAACCGCACTACACGGCTCTAGTCATACATTATAAATCCTTCAGAATGCCGTTTGGTGGAAATGAAAGATTGTATCTCCAGAATGTTGTACCAAACAACAGAATCTGACTTCTCCTCTATCGTCCCAGTGGTCTCCTGTCCTTGCTTTCCATTGGAAAAAGACGAGGAAACTCTTATATGGATTTTCCCTTAATGCTGATATAAGTTAGTTTATTACATGAGTAACTAAAAAACAGCTTGAAATGTCTTATAATGGGGGGGGGGTGTTCTAAAGTGGGTGACAAATAATGGATTTAATGCACTTTAGTTCCATGACAATACCCGTTGGTAAGCGAGGGTGGCAATGTATTACCAGTGTCAGTACCACATCCTATGCACTACGCTGCTCAATACTTGTACACAGCCCCTGAAGTCTTACTGCAGCCACCAACATGTTTTAGACCTTTTTACAATATGGGAACTGTTTTCTGATTAGTAACCAGGCCTCAGATTTCTAAGGGTAATGAAATGTAAAACTTTCACTCACTGGCTGGAATAAAGATGTAACAATAATTCCATAATATATTTTATGCTGGATCGTTCATTGTCCCAACTTTGTGTTTGCACCCACAGCTTGCATCATCAGGGGACTCGGCCTAAACCCGTCTCCACAGAGTGTGATAAACGCGCTGGAGCCCTATGTGACACTATCCACAAGCAGTGTCCGCCTCGTCAAAAACCGCAGGAAGGACCACCGAGGATTTGGCTTCATAGATCTCAAGAATCACAAGGTGGGAGAATGGCCGGTGTTGTATGATCTCTGGGAATCGACAGATCGTTAATTTTTTCTGATTACAAATACAATAAATCCTATGTAAATGTATATGCAATATGTATACTACAGCCCAATACAAATCCAGAAAACAAGAGATGGAAGGAGACTATTATTTGGAGCCACAATCATTAGATGTAACCAGTTAGGGGGTCAATGACTTTTTAATGATTTAGGGAGTGGACAGGACATGTAAGGAGCATAGGATCCTAAATAAAGCTCATGTATAAGGTGTAAATTAAGATGACTGCAGCAGGATGATGGACTTACAGTAGTTTAACTCCTTTAAAGCTCCACTAGCAGCTAGTGAGAGGGTGGAACATTACAGCTCTGCCCTTTCCCAGGCTCCATGCCCAGGCTGAAAACCGGTGCAGTGTGACATATTGGAGGGGGGTGTGAGTGGTAGGACCAATGTGGAGCCGCCGTAGGACATTATGGCTTCTTATTGGTCCTCCCGCTCACACTCCTGTAAATGTTCGCTGCTTTAGGTGCTAGTACAGCTTTAATTCTACATGGGCACCTCAGTTATCAATATACCCTAATGTCAGTTTATCTTAAGCTTTGCAGTGATGCCGTGTTAGATTCGGACCCTTTCATGTGGTCTGTTTTGGTCATTACCCGATTTTGTTCTTTTTAAAAAGTCGATTGCCTCATACGGATTTATCTTCTCTTTACACCAGGAGGCAATTCGTCTGACAGTGCTGGTACGTGAGCTGAAAACCCCGCTTACAGTTGATGGGAAACCGATAACCGTGGAACTGGCAGTCAGGCAGAGGAAGTAGGTGTTGGACGATATTCTGTATTAGGTGGTTGGACAGGATGTGAGAAAGTTATGAGACGTTTGCATGACACGAATGAAGCAGATGAAATCTCTGCACCTCCATCCATTGCTGATGGGGTGATAGTACGACCACATTCTGCTTTCCAGAGCATGTTTTAAATCTTTGCACCTTATCTTCTTTTCTGTAGGAACGAGCAATCAAAATCTCAGAAAAGCTTTAAAATGTCTACAGGCAAGGTGAGGGGAATGTATTATATTATGTAATGCTCCATACTAACCCATTCAGTCTGTGGAAGTATTGTGGACACTGTATGTTTCTGCACACAGAACCGGAAGCAGAGAGGTCAGCGCAGAACGTACCAGGGATACAGAGGAAATGGTGAGAAATCTCTGTATAGTCTGTGTGCCGGGAGTAGTGACTAACACTAGGTGATGGCGCTTGGTCATTCTCCAGGCGTATCTGTAACCAGTCTGGGTCCCATCATATAATAAGCGCTTTCCTGCCTTCAGTTTTCCTTTACGTTCGTTCCTCCCGCCTTCCAATGCAACACATTTTGGGTGACTTTAGACAAATGGATTTGCTTGTGAGAGCGCATTATATACAGCGCTCTATACTCTCTCGGAGCGGCTTCTTCCAGCTCACACAGCGGGGGAGCTGTCAGGCCCGGGACATATAGTGCAGAGGGCTTAATGTGGATGTATATCTAGGAAGAGAGGATTTTATTCAAAGACCCTAAATCAAACTTGTGTTTTACAGTTGACAACGATGGTCCAAGTTATGTCTTTGATCCCAAAACTGGTTTGTACGTGGACCCTCTGACAGACATGTTTTATGATGATACTAAAACACAGGTAACTTATTCAGTTCTTGTTTTGTGTGTGTTTGTCAGATATTTATAATAAAAATGGACCCAGCGTTCTGTGCAACCACCTGACCATTCCTTTATTGTCCCCTGGTATTTATCTACTGTAAATATGTGGGATGCACGTATAGTAGTAGTCTTGTTATATGGGACTTTCCATGGTTTCTGTGATGTTAGCGAGTCTCTTACAGCCATTGGTTATCTATAGTGTAGTAGACCTGGAGGTGCGTGACATCCTTGGATCAGACACACAATGCCCCTGAATCTAGTTTTATAGGTGCTGGGTGTAATGAAACATTTGAGGCTTAACCCAGACCGCCGACGCTAGCTGCCATACGCAAGACTCTGATTAACCCCCTCCTAGCTAAGAAATGGGTTACTGATAATACAATGTTCAGAGTTCGCCGTGTGAGGATGAAAGAACAAGTTAGCGCAATTACCATGTGATCGGGATTGATTGACCAAACTGCATGAGTTCAGTTGTTGGCTGACCGTGTGTGTAGATCCCCGAACACCTTTATAACACCTGTGCTTATTACCACATGTGAGGTATATAGGTTCAGTCATTAGATGGTTTCCAGCAATTGGCTCTTGCTGGGCGTTGCTGTCATAATATTCCTTCTCGACATTCAGCAGTGTGTTGTTTACTATGGATGTGTCCTATGTTTCAGCGTAAAAAGGATGAACATCCTCCCCGAGCTCCGGAACGTGAGGGGAAGGTGACGGTGACGCAGACAAGACGGGGCTTCACCGAGGACGAGGTGAGAGGATCACTAATAAAATGTTGTCTCCTGTAAGGTCCCATCATCTATGGCAGTGATATGGGCCTGCGCTCGCCGTGAATGACATTATGATTTATATACTCTGACAGCCATAAGAAGGTTCCCGTTGTGGTCTTCTGGGGCTGTAGGTGGTGGTTTGGTTACTCATTATGATGGCCCTGAGTAATCTGCTAATTGTCTGTCTTCTGTGTTCTATATGTTACACTTCATATTAAACACAAGTTTCCTTTGTAGGTAAATGAGACTTCTGAAGATCCATTTAAAAAACCGTTACCTCCCCAAATGACAAAGAAGGAAGAGCCGCCTCCCGAGGTAATCTCTTCTAGCTTGATTTTGTAGGCTGAGAGATCAATAGGGATAAAACAAGTTACTTCACCAATAACCTCTGTGTTGGCCCCTCACTAGTGGCCTCGGTGTTGGCCCCTCACTAGTGGCCTCGGTGTCGGGCCCCGCCACCCCCTCACTAGTGGCCTCGGTGTCGGGCCCCGCCACCCCCTCACTAGTGGCCTCGGTGTCGGGCCCCGCCACCCCCTCACTAGTGGCCTCGGTGTCGGGCCCCGCCACCCCCTCACTAGTGGCCTCGGTGTCGGGCCCCGCCACCCCCTCACTAGTGGCCTCGCCACCCCCCTCACCAGTGGCCTCAGTGTTGGCCCCTCACCAGTGGCCTCGGTGTTGGCCCCTCATCAGTGGCCTCGGTGTTGGCCCCTCACCAGTGGCCTCGGTGTTGGCCCCTCACCCCCTCACTAATGGCCTCGGTGTTGGCCCCTCACTAATGGCCTCGGTGTTGGCCCGTCACTAATGGTCTTGGTGTTGGCCCCTCACTAGTGGCCTCGGTGTCGGGCCCCGCCACCCCCTCACTAGTGGCCTCGGTGTCGGGCCCCGCCACCCCCTCACTAGTGGCCTCGGTGTCGGGCCCCGCCACCCCCCTCACTAGTGGCCTCGGTGTCGGGCCCCGCCACCCCCCTCACTAGTGGCCTCGCCACCCCCTCACTAGTGGCCTCGGTGTCGGCCCCTCACTAGTGGCCTCGGTGTCGGCCCCTCACCAGTGGCCTCGGTGTCGGCCCCTCACCAGTGGCCTCGGTGTCGGCCCCTCACCAGTGGCCTCGGTGTCGGCCCCTCACCAGTGGCCTCGGTGTCGGCCCCTCACCAGTGGCCTCGGTGACGGCCCCTCACCAGTGGCCTCGGTGTCGGGCCCCTCACCAGTGGCCTCGGTGTCGGGCCCCCCACCCCCTCACTAGTGGCCTCGGTGTCGGGCCCCCCACCCCCTCACTAGTGGCCTCGGTGTCGGGCCCCCCACCCCCTCACTAGTGGCCTCGGTGTCGGGCCCCCCACCCCCTCACTAGTGGCCTCGGTGTCGGGCCCCCCACCCCCTCACTAGTGGCCTCGGTGTCGGGCCCCCCACCCCCTCACTAGTGGCCTCGGTGTCGGGCCCCCCACCCCCTCACTAGTGGCCTCGGTGTCGGGCCCCCCACCCCCTCACTAGTGGCCTCGGTGTCGGGCCCCCCACCCCCTCACTAGTGGCCTCGGTGTCGGGCCCCCCACCCCCCTCACTAGTGGCCTCGGTGTCGGGCCCCCCACCCCCTCACTAGTGGCCTCGGTGTCGGGCCCCCCACCCCCTCACTAGTGGCCTCGGTGTCGGGCCCCCCACCCCCTCACTAGTGGCCTCGGTGTCGGGACCCCCACCCCCTCACTAATGGCCTCGGTGTCGGGACCCCCACCCCCTCACTAATGGCCTCGGTGTCGGGACCCCCACCCCCTCACTAATGGCCTCGGTGTCGGGACCCCCACCCCCTCACTAATGGCCTCGGTGTTGGGACCCCCACCCCCTCACTAGAGGCCTCGGTGTTGGGCCCCCCCACCCCCTCATTCATGTGTTGCTAGCATGTTGTGCAGCCGTGTACATTGTTTTATATCAGATTAAACAAGCTTAGAAATTTTTCCCACGAATACCAACAGCACTTTTATTTAGACAATATATATATTCTACTATACTTGCATAGTAACAGTCACAGTGGCATCCACGTCCCAATAAGTGTCTAATTCTTTCATATACACTATATTGTGTGTTCTTTCATCACGTGGGAGACGCCTTAGGTAGCGATGCCCAATAGAGTGGGCTGAAATCTAAGAGTCCCTTATTGGTCTATGACCTGTTACAGCAGCCTGGCGGTTGCCGCCACAGGATTGTCTAGTTTTCCCGATAGCATCTGATTGATCCCGATCAGAGAATGATGATAATGGTCATTTTGGGCCCATAAGAGCAGCAGATGGGCACAGTTTGGTATGATGTGGCTGAATGGCTGCACATGTGGGCTACTGTGTGTCCCTTGTATCCTGTCCTTATAAACAGAAATAATTGATGACTTGGATATGTGAACATTCTTTTTCTAGAGATGTTCTCCCCATCTCATCTTCTCTTTGTTTCTATTAAGCCAATAACGAACCCTCTGATTAAACTGATTGGAGAATATGGAGATGACAGTGATGATGAGGAAGAGCAGGAGGAACTGCTGCTGCCCCCGTTGCGGAAAAAACCTCCTCCACCACCACCCCCTGCTCCAAAACCAATCCCTAAACCCGCTGCCCCTACCTCCAGCAACGCTGACGATAACCTGACGGATTGGAAGAAAATGGCGTGTTTGCTGTGTCGCCGCCAGTTCTCCAGTAAGGACGCACTGATCAGGCATCAGATGCTATCGTTGCTGCACAAGGTAATCATGTTGTAGCATTATATTGTTTATTATAGGTACTGAAGCTCCTGTCCCATATATCTTGTTCTATGTTCATTCCATTCAATGTCTTGTCTCCAACAGCAAAATCTTGCGATTCATGAGAAGAGCAGGAAGTCTCAGAAGCAGCTGGTGACCCTTCAGCAGAAGGAGAGAAAGGTCGGTGCGCTCCCATCGCTCTTCTGAGCTTTATCTACTGCACTTTATCTATTTGTCTACTCTTTGGTCCATACTAAGCCAGTCATTTCCTGCAGTCTTTAAGTATATTCCATTATGGGTGAACTTATGCTCAGAGCTCAGGCTCTCCGATGCTGCTTATATTGGTGGACAGTGTGTCTGGGTTGGCACCTCTGGACAGGCTGCCCGTTGTCCACCGATAGGAGGGTGCGGGTAGGGACCGGACGGAGAACCTCAGTGCTTGGTCCTAAGAGAGTAACTTAGAATATTTCCTTTCCTTACATCTGATTTTTCAGCTTTTCCCCCCAAAAAAAAAAACTTTTCCAGAGAGTAATCACTCTTCTCATTGTTCTGGGGAGTTTCAGGGTTTGAACCGTCATGTGATGCAGAGAGTTCAGCTGCTGTAGATCTGTCAGGGAATGCTGACAGCTGCAGTCACAATGTGTGTGTGTGTGTGTGTATATACGTGTGTGTGTATATATATACCTGTGTAGCCATAGTCCGAGGAGCTGTGTGTGTATATATACATATATATAATGTGTATATATATGTATATATATGTATGTATGTATATGTATGTGTATATATATGTATATATATATATATATATATATATACATACATACACCTGTGTAGCCATAGTCCAAGGAGCGTCTGCCTTGGGCGGATTTTCTCCTTTTTCCTCTCCAACTAATTTACAAATACTTGCAGTTTTAACACTAAAATCAAAACTTGCCTCTCCTTCAAATTAATCTCATTTTATGTCAATACAGCTAAAGTTTTACGATTCTTTTTTTTAACATTGGATGAAAAGGCAAGAAGATGTTTCCAGCTCAGATCTGTAGGAGTAGCTGCCAGATTCAGGATAGATCTTCTCCTCTTAAAGGAATGGGACTGGATCTTTGTGTGTATGTATATGTGTATATATATATATATATATATATATATATATATATATATATATATATATATATATATATATATTCATTCAAACAACAAGAATACAAAAAATGGCGCTTGTAGCAAAACACCAATAGTCCAAGAAAAGTCTATATTTTCTTCTTAATACACACTCCCCATGTGCAGGTGGCTGCCAGTCCTCTTTACTAAGCGGTGTAGCATGGAAACAACCTATAAAAGAGAAATAGAGGAGGAGGCGCACAATAGTGTAGTATATTGATATATTATTGGAATCACACAGGAATCCACAATAGGACCAAAAACACCAGTGTAGAGGAAACCAAAAAAATATAGATCTTTTCCTCTTAAAGGAATGGGACTGGATCTTTGTGTGTGTGTGTGTGTGTGTGTATATATATATATATAATATCTGAGTGCAGGTCATCGCTCATTATACTCAACTATTGGTGGCTCAAAGTTGCATCTTGCTGTGTTGTTGGTGAGCTCCTGCTGTAATACACTTGTTGTTCTTAGTACTTGTTAGGACCCGGCAGAAACGTGGGACTACGTCATCAATCTGTGCGGCTTTTATGAGCCTCATGTAGTTTATTCACTGGGTGCAGCCAGGCTGAAATCAGCTGTGTAATGTGTTCTATCTAATGCATCTTGGACACAACTGTCTATCATTCAGTTAGGCTGCTGCGATTGGATACTTGTGCTTTAAAAGGCTTCCTGTGCTGGTTGCAGTTGACCTGTTAGTGTGCGCTTGTCTCTGGTTTAGATAGTTTGTATTTTTCTTGCACTCTGCCTATCCGGACACTTGAATTGGAATTGACTTCTGTTGTGCTTTTTCTGAGCCTTTGTTAGACACTTGTGTGTGTTCTCTGTGGGCCCCCTATGTCACGTCCTCACCATACAGTACTTGGCAACCTAAGTCTGCACTACCTAGAGCTTACCTTTGTTGCCCTAATACCTCGAGCAAACAAGTACTGGTGAGCAACTAGAGCTTTATAAAGAAAGGTGTCTGCTCTAGGTGAAGACCTCTGCAAGCTGTCGTCAGTTGTCATACCAGTATCGTAACAGTACTGCTTCCATATAAAGCCAGGCCTGACGGAGGGTGTCGCCTACTGCTACCTGTGATTAATCTGTCCTCTCTGTCTGAGAGGAGTGTAGCCATACAGTCCTCATCTAACGCAATTCATGTTCTAGATTGAGAGTTCGTTTCATGACACAGTTTGCTGGTCAGTGGTCCCATTTACAGTTTAATTTCAGAGTAAGGAAATTAGAATAATATCTTTGGTAATGGAGATCTCCACTTCTTGCATGACTCCCGAGGTGGCTGTGCTCCCCCAAATATCTGAGGTGGGGTCCCCAAGATGTTTGTGTTTTCAGTGAGGACTGGAGTATAGAAACTTTGGCCATCGCTGCTGTGTGGAATTCCTGCGTCCAAGTGGTGGTTCATTCGGATGCCCCATTGCACATCAAATGTTTCTGACTATGGGACCATATTATATGAGATCTTACAATTATTGCCACGTTTCTGGCCCACAAGATCTTTGTTGATCTCCCAGAACTAGAATCGTTATGTGTGAGGCGATAATTGTCTCCTCCTGCACATGCTCCATATATCTCAGATTTAGTAGTAACGGTAATATTGTGCAGACTGCAGTACTTTGTGTATAAGAGAAATGTCTACTTGATCCTGACTTGTCATGAATCAATCAATAGCAGGTAGCACATTAGAGCTTTTAAAAAGTTATCAATAAGTGCTATTCTTTAAACAATTTTTTAAAAAAATGCGCTTTAATGACCAGAAGTTGAAGGGACGCTGGTAATGTAAGATGGTTTTGATTCACACCAAAGTCCCAAAGTCCGTTTTTATGTCTATAGAATCATTGTATAGTTTAAATAAGAAATCATATACTATAAAATTAATGTCCATAAATTGTAGTAGATTGCATTGTTTTTTTTTTATTAACTTATGAAAATTAAAAATTTAAAGTGATTATTTTTTTAAAATTTAAGTCATCTTAGTATAATTTTTATGGAATTTTAAGTCCATAACTGAGATTTTTTTTTCTGATGCCATAAACCCAACCTAAGACTTTGAGCTTAAACCAAATGTAACGGACAGGATGTAAATCTTACTGTAAGCAGATCTTGTAGACTAAGCCCCATTGTCTGTATTACCCGAGGTTCCCAGGTTAGGGAGTGTGAGATTGTTGTGTAGCTGCCATAGATTGAATATGGATATTATTGACAGGAGAATCAGTCCATACAGAGGAGACTGCAACTGGCCAAAAAAGAGCTGGAGAAGCTGGAAAGAGAGGAGGAAGGAACACGACAGGTGTGACCTTACCTGTAATATGGCACCAGGTCCAGTTCCTGTATCCATAGTGTGCTGCATGCTCATTATCTGCCATCAGACCCCCTAGTACACCCAGCCTGTGCCCTGCATGACCCTCACACAATCACCCACCAGAACAGGGCCTTTTATATTATACAGACTGCATTGCTGTAGTAGAAATTCAGCTTTTTACCCGTCTGACATAGAGACCTGTGTTGTGATTTCAACAGGAGACGATGGGAGGTCTGGACACAGTTGTCCTTGGTCCTGAAACAAAGGAACAAAAAGATTCAGATACCAGCAGGTAATGCAGTTATAGACATAGAGCCGAGCTGTCCAATGAGCACTCTCTTGTTGGGGTATGTAGAGGGTCTCCCCTCACTAGTGACGCAGAGGTCCGTTCTCATCCCATCCAGCACAGAGCACCAGATCTTCCTATAGATCAGTACAGGGCTTTAAATGTTTATTAGCCCTAGTTGTGGCTAGCAGAGTCAGTGGGTAACGGGGTCCGGTGTTTCCGACCTCCCTGGTTTGCTGGGATATTCAGGTCGCAGGAACAGTAAAACATTGTGCATGCCTTCCCAAAATAACAGAGCTTCTCCCCCTATAGCAAGTGGCAGTTCTGGGGTATTTGGCTTCAGGTTACTATGTGGCTAATAGCCATACAGAGAGCGGAGTTGGTTTCCTGGCATTTGACAGGTCTGTTGTATAATCCACGGACAATGAGAATAGTCCTCCGCAAGCTAATTGTGAGATAATTGCAGACGCAGTGCTCCGCAAGATTTACTTACAGTTTCTACACTTAATAATTAGTGCTGCTATTTCTTAGTCTTCTTGTAAACTCTGTAATAGACCATAAGCGAAGTTGTGTGAAACAGATCGAGGTGCAGAGCTGCGCAGATACAATCCTCTACACTTAAGCTTCACTATTGCCTACAGTACCTGTACATTGTTTTTCATGGAATTTGTAGTTGGCAATAAAGCTGGGATAACGGTGGTCAATTAATTTTGTTGTGCGGGTTGCGCTAGGACTGGGCACACTTAAGCCGGTGAAACGTTTTCTAAATTTTGTGGCCAATCTGGAACAAGGCTAATATTTAACTAGACAGTTTTGAAACTTTCTCTCATCTGTTGTCATTTTCTGTGTGTTATGTTGATGTAGTTAGTGGTAGGTGGGATTACATTGTTACAGTGGGGCTGCTGTTTTGTAAGTGACAAACAAACTCTTCACTTTTCCAACTATCTCCATTTTCCATCTGAGATCCTCACTGTCCTCTCGTTACAACCAGCTTCTGTCCTAACGTCTTCCATTGTCTTGTGTTACAGTGAGAACCAAACCAGCACGAGGATTCCGGCTGGCCCAAAACGAACGGGCGCGTCATACAGAGAAAACATGAAGAGGCTGATTCTGGCTCGGTACAAAGATGTTGGAATAAGCCCCTTGCACAAATCTTTTAACATCCACCCTATGTATATCCATTAGTTTCTGCATTGCTGCTTAATTGCTGCTGGGGTTTTTTTTTTTTGTTTTTTTTTTTTAATAAAGACATTTCGAAGATTTGTTGTGGGTTTTTTTTGCACTTCCCACACTTCTCCTTTATTCTGCTTCTTCAGTAGATCTTTGAACAATTTGCCTTCTATCATTTACATTTCTTATGGTGACTGTTGCAGTAATTTTCCCCAGAAAAACACTGATTGAGCACAATGTAGCGATAGTATTGCACATTTTTGTGCTGTTATTCAAGGAAGAAAACAATGCAACCCTGCAAAAGGTAATCAGCAGCTGTAGCTCTCTTAAGCTGGGAACACACTACATGGTTTTCGTCCAATATCGGCTCAACCAGCCGACATACGGGTCAAAAGTCAGTGTGTGTAGTGACACGATGGTCGAAAATCTGCCCAAATGGACGATTGTCGCCTCATTTGGTTGGTCGTACTGTTAAATATTTTCGTTCCGATCTCGTTTCCGTTTTCTAGTATAAACTTCCGACTGATCCACGACAATCTTCAATCATTGCTCACGACAACATGGCTGTAAAAAGTCGCTAATGGGACGTCCGCTCTTCCCTTTATCGTCTTAAACAAGGCTGTGTGTATGCAGTCCATGGACCGAGTGATAGGACCATCGATCGCATGTAAAATCGGCATAAAAAGTTGGTGGAAAATTCTGTAGTGTGTACCCAGCTTTACCCTGCAACGCTTGCCGGCAGTTCATCCCCTACAGAGGAGGAGCTTTAGCCTGAATAGCTGTGAGTGTTTTTGGGCCATTAGGGCTCTAGGTGCCTCACGGAAGAATCCTCATAAATTGGATCTGGGGCTCAGTAATAGATACATCTCCCCCTGCCGACGGACATGCCGGCAAGCCCCCTCCCCCTAGACAAGCATCGGAGGTCTAATGCGCACTGCTCTCCACGGGAGGCGGCACAGCCAGCGGAGGGGACAGCACACACGCTGCCTGGGCACAACAGCACAGCGTGTCTCCGATAGGCGCTAACAGCCATACCATAAGTATGCGCTGATCAGCTTCATGGAGAGGCAGCCATTTTGGGGGCGGATACGGAGGAGGAACTTCCACCCCCATCTTCCTGTTCCTGCACGGTGATAGCTATATCGGGACTCTCACATCGTCGAGCTGCTCCTCTCCTCTGCCTTTCCAGCGACTGGTATCGTTCCTCTGTTTTGAATGTCCATTTGTATTGCCATTGAAAGCCTGTTATAACTTGTTCACTAGCAGATTATTTAGCCACTGTACAGGGATTGGTGTGCTGACTAGAGACACTACTATTCAGACCAATTATTTTTGTAAATTGTGTTAACAGTTTTTAATTCTGTAATACTGTTCCAATATGTCTGACAAGGGGACCACTAAAAGTAAGGGATCCTCTGTGGTGTTCTATACTTGTGCCAAGTGTATACCAAAAACTATCTGTTGAACAGCATAACCAAAATGCCCTTTGCACCGCTTGTGAGGCTGGAACTCAGTAGCGTTCTGGATTAAGTCCCTAGCATCAGCCATGGAGAGACTCACCAGTGTGATTCTGCGGGCCAGAGGTACAGGATCACACTGCTGCAAACACAAAATCACTTCCCATAGGGGACGCAGGCACATCATCCCACAACTTATTAGCTCAGAGTGAAAAGCGCCTGCTCTCGGTTACCCACAGGGCCAAGAGAGTCTATCCGGATGCGGACCAAGGTCGTGACCCGGATTCAGATCATTTCTCTGATGAGCAGGGGGGCATTAGAGCTGAATACACAGGAAGAGGACTCGGTTAGCACAATAGATTCTGCCTCGTCCAATAATGTAGATAATCTTATTTTGGGTATCAGACATACCTTAGGTTTCCCGGACCCTGAACCCACGGCCCCCTCGGGGTTCACCCTGTTCTAAAGAACCAAGGCCCAGTTGGTGCCCTTCCCACCATCTCCTCAGATGGTGGAGATGGTAGTCGACGCTTGGCTTAGACCGAGTAAACAGTTTGTGATGCCGGGCAGATTTAAAACCCTTTATCCCCTGCCGGCAGAAGGTTCTATTAAATGGGAGGCTCCTCCCAGGGTTGATACACCTGTTGCCTGTTTGTCCTCTTCCTCAGCCATCCCACGCGGGAGCAAGTGTCTCTCAGAGACCCAACTGACAAAAAGTGTGATTACGCACTCTGTTCTGCCTACATAGCATCAGGTAGCATGTTCAGGCCCACCATGGCTGTGGACTGAGCCAACAAAGCTGTCCAGCTGTGGGCGGAGCAGTTAATCACTGGCATCCGGAACAACACTCCTGGCCAAACATATCCAGGAGACCTCTTACTATGTAGGACAGGCAGCCATGGATGCGGTGTCCATCAATGCTAGGACCGGCAGCCTTATCATTGCATCCCGGCATTCCTTATGGCTACCCTCGTGGACCACGGATGCCGATTCTAAAAGAGCCCTAGAAATTTTACCATTTGATGGGGTTACTCTGTTCGGGGCAGAGCTGGAAAAGGGTCATTGAGGTGGCCACGGGGGGGTAAAAGTAACGTTCTGCCCATGGGATCTCACAAACCATGTCAGGGATGCTTTCGGCCCTTTCGCTCCTCCCGGGGCCGAGGTGGCCCACTAAGAGGTCAGTCATCTGCACCCAGGGCAGGGCATGGCAGAGGCGCCCCTAGTCGCGGAGCCTTGAGGCCAAATGAGAAGCTCAGATCGTGACCTTCCCACCCTCACCCAAGAATCTGTGGTGGGGGCACGTCTCCTTCACTTCTGATGCCAGTGGTGGGCGACCACCGCAGACGTTTGGACACGGGGGGGTCGTGTCGCAAGTCTACATCATAGACCTAGCCCAGCCACCCCCACCAAGGTTCTTCTTGTCCCCTATCCCCTCTTGCCCCCTCATGCGCCAGGCACTTCAAAAAGCTATTCTAAAGTTACTGGGAGCCGGTGTCATTGTCCCCGTTCCAGCGCAGGAAATAGGTCAGGGGTACTACTCCAGTCTCTTCCTAGTGCCAAAGCAGGACGGATCCTTACGACTAATCTTAAACCTGCAGTCCCTGTTCAAGCAGGTAATTACCCAGAGATTCAAGATGGAGTCCCTTCGGACGGTCATCGCAAGCATGAAGCAGGGAGAGTTCCTAGCATCTATTGACATCAAGGATGCCTACCTGCGTGTCTCCGTATGGGACCGGCATCACTGCCTTCTCCGCTTCGCAGTAGGGGCTTCAAACTTTGAGTTCAAGGCCCTACCCTTCGGTCTAGCTTCCGCTCCACGAGTGTTCACCAAGCTCATGGCCACTATGGCGGGAATTCTGAGACAGAAGGGAGTCACAATAGTTCCCTATCTGGACGATCTTCTCTTGAAGGCTCCGTCGGCAGAACTCTTAGCTCACCATATCCGAACTTCCAAGCGGTTTCTGGAAGCCCACGGGTGGATTCTAAACTTACCAAAATCCTCCCACATTCCAGCTCAGTGAATACGCTTCCTGGGTCTTGTGTTCGACACGGTAACCCAGAGAGTCTACCTACCACAAGCCAAGGTCAGCGCCCTTCAGCTCGGGACCAGGACCTTGTTGGCCCGACCACATGTATCTCTTCTCAGCTGCATGAAGCATCTGGGGACCATGGTTTTAGTATTCGAGGCTGTGCCGTTCGCTTGGTTCCATTCCCGCCCTCTCCAACTAGAGATCCTCCGGAAGTGGTCAGGATCTCAGGAACATCTAGACAGGCAGATTATTCGCCTGTCGAAACAAACTCGCTTAACAGGTGGTTGACCACGCAGAATCTAGCCAAGGCTCAGACCGTGCAGATGGGCCTCTGAACCTTAGTAACTACGGACGCAAGTCTGTTAGGCTGGGGAGGGGTAACCGGGGTCCCTAAGGTTTCAGAGACTCTGGTCTCCCCAGGAGGCTACACTTTTGATCAATGTCCTAGAACTCCGGGCGGTTCACAGGACATTAACAAGGGCGCAGAGGTTTCTAGCGGGGAAGCCTCTTCAAATCCAATCGGACAATGTCACGGCCGTGGCATACCTAAGCCACCAGGGGGGGGACTCACAGCGCTGGGCCATGCGAGAGACAGCCAAAATCATGATATGGGCAGAGCGCCATGTACCCTAGGTTTCGGCTGTATACATCCCAGGCGTAGAGAATTGGGAAGCAGACTTTCTCAGCAGGCAGAAGGTTCACCCAGGCGAATGGTCCCTCTGCAAGGAAGTTTTTGCCCTCCTGCCAGAATGCTGGGGCATGCCAGAGATCGACCTCATGGCCTCCAGATTGAATCACCAGGTCCCCCTGTACTGCTCCAAGTCTGGGGATCCTCTAGCAAGCGCAACAGATGCCATGTCAACCCCATGGCAGTTCCGACTGGTGTACCTGTTTCCCCCCAATACTAAAGAAACTAAAAGGAGAGCAGGTCCCCGCAATTCTAGTAGCCCCTCATTGGCCTTGCAGGGCATGGTTCTCAGACATTCTGAGGCCGACAATGGACCCTCCGTTCCACCTGCCAATGCGACCAGATCTTCTCATTCAGGGCCCTCTTCTGTGCCACGATTTAGACCATCTGGCTTTGACGGTGTGGCTATTGAGACCTTAGTCCTCAAAGCCAAGGGTTTCTCGCAACGGGTTATTGACACCATGATCAAGGCCAGGAAGTCATCCTCCTCGGCCATATATCACAGAGTCTGGATACTTTGGTGCGAGTCATGGGGTTCCCATACTTCCAGGTTTAGCCTGCCTAGACTGTTGGCCTTCCTGTAAGATGGCTTAGATAAGGTACTCTGGCTGGGGTCCCTTAAGGTCCAGGTTTCGGCGAGTTTCCAGCGGAAACTTGCGGCTCTCATCCCCTGCAGGGGGTTCTTCATGTTCAGCCCCCTTTCACTCACCCAGTAGAGCCCTGGGACCTCAATCTGGTGCTCAAGGCGCTCCGTCATCCGCCATTTGGACCCCTTCAGATGGTGGAGCTACACCACCTCACTTGGAAGATGGTTTTCCTCTTCCCTATCATGGGCGGCACGACATGGTGCTTTGGCAGAGCAGCTATACAAAGCAGCCACATGGTCATCTGTCCATACATTTGCTAAGTTTTACAGGTTCCAGGGCTTGGCATCCTCAGATGCTATCTTTGGGCGGAGAGTATCACGCACAGCCGTTCCAGAGCATTCCCTCCCTTAGGGGCAGCTTTGGTATGTCACCAATGTCTCGCAGTGTACCCCAATGGCAGGAAAGAGAAAGGAAGGTTTTTACTCACTGTAAAATCAGTTTCTCTTACTTCATTGGGGGACACTGCACACCCTCCCTTGCTCTGTAAATAGTCTGTTATCTGAGTCTGTGTATGTGAGTCTATATGCTTCTATTCCTGGACCTTCAGGGCGCCCCTTTCTCATACGCTTGGTTAGTCAAAACTGAGGTATCCACAGGAGAGGAGGGGCATAGTAGGGGAGGGGTGTAGAGATCAAAGAAGTTGATAAGTGCACTATACGCCAATGTCTTGCAGTGTCCCCCAATGGAGTAAGAGAAACTGATGTTAATGCAAGTAAAAATCTTTTCTTTAAGTACCTTGGGTGTAGCAGCTGACTGGTCAACATTGAGAAAAGTCTCCCCTCTCTACTGAAGCATGAGCTGTCTGCATGGTCTAGTAGCCTGGTGATCTATTGATAGTGGTGATGGAGTTCCTGGTTCGCATCCACTCGGCATGGTGTGTTGCACAACGCTGAATGATGACAATGAGAAAAGTCTTGCACTAAGCTAGACAAGTGGAGGTACCTATTTGATTCCCCAGACCAGCTTCTTTTAAGTACCTTGGATGTTACACCAGGCTGTTTGATGAGATTGAAAATAATTGTACTAACTTGTTTAAAGCATTAGATTACTCAATATACTAGTAGGTTAATGCTTTTTTTTTATGGTGGAGACCTGGTGTTGAATCCCCAGACAGGCTTCTGTGTAGTACTGTGGCTGTTGCATGAGATTGATTAATAACATTGAGAAAAATCTTCCCTTCCACTTCAGGGTTAAGTTAGTGATCTAGTAGAAAGATTCTCTCCTAGCAGTGATGGTGGAGTCCTTGGTTTAAATAACCAAGCAGGCTACGTCCAATGGGCTGGTTGAAGATGATGAGAAATTTCTCTACCACTTTCCTGTCAGGTTTGCACACGAAGAAGTGAGTGGAATCCTGCTGTCTTAACTGGGATTGGCTAGACTCCCCTGGAGGTGCGAAGTCTAACGGTGGAAGGTATTCACCAGGGAATCCTGCAAGGAAATTTGACTTAGCGGGTCCCACCCTGCAGGTTGCAGCCCTCCAGGGAAGTTCCCAGTGTAACAGATGGGAGAACAGATCTAAACAGCCTACAGAGAGATACAGTTCAGGTATCCGTTAATAATAAAACTATTACCACTCAGAAGTGGAACATGAATACAAAGTCAATGGAGTACAGGATGCACTGCAGATGAACCACGGCAGTGTGCAGAAGGGCAGAACCAATCAACGGAGTTCCACAATGTAGGCAGAATACATAGTGAGAGTAGACAGCAAGGGCTCCTAGGAAGTGGAATACAAATACAAAGTTAATTGGACTGCAGAGAATACTGTGGATGGTGAAGCACGGCTGTTATACAGGAGAATAGACACAGTCAATGGAGTTAACGGTTCAAGCTGATACATAGTGAGCATTAGCAACAGCGAGTACCACTAAAATTGAAATAGAATGTAAGTTCGATTGTATCCATATATGCAATAACGAAGAAGGGACACAGACACCACCGAGATGTGGAACGAGACGGCAATGGTCAGCAATCCATGCAGAACAGCTAGCGGGTGTTGATAGCAGAGATCAGCGGAATAAGAATTACAGCAATGATGACCCACGGCTTGCCACAAGAATGTGGACCAATTCAGCAGTAGACAGCGGTACATGTAGGAGAGCTAGCGGGCGTAGACCACAGAGATACCACAGATGAATGGAACAGGTGAACAGAGATCAACGAACTCCGAGTATGCAGCAACGATGACCCACGGCTTACCACAGGGATGTGGAAAGAGTAGCAGCAGTCAGTGGTGTATGCAGACTAGCTTAGCGGGCGTTGATCACAACAATACCACAGAAGAACGGAACAAATAAGCAAAATAGATACAACAGGAACAGACAGCTGAACTAGGTCAGGTGTAGACTTGAAGAACCAGCAAAGGATAGGTGAAAGGAGGAGCCTATAAAGGAGGACTAGCCAATAGTAGAATTAACTAAAACCACAGGTGACGTAATCACAGATATAAAGCGTGGCTGACAGTCTGTACCAAGAAGAGGTTTAATATGAGAATCAGTGCTTTGAGGCTCGGGTGGAGATACCCAGGGAGCGGAGTGTGACACTAACATAAGAATTGACTAGCATGCAAATACAATACTGGCAAAGCCAGAATGCCATGGTTCAAATACCCTGGCAGATTTGCTTTTAATACTTTAGAGTTGTTGCACCAGGCTGGCGGATATCATTGTGAAAAGTCACATATGTTCGTTTAAGCTGGCCCTGATGCCTAACCAGGTGCCTTTTTTCAAATTTCATAGCATTATATTGTTCCGATACCTTCAATATTGTAACCAGAGCTAAAATAATGTCCTACTGGACAAAAGCATAATCCATCTTGATGGTCTATTACATGAATGTTTTGTTGGCACTGATGGTAGAGAGTCCATAGTTGGCCCAAGCAGGCTTCTTAATAGAACCTTGGATGTTGCTCCAGTCTGGTTGATGATATTGAGAAAAAAAGCCCTGTAATAAAAAAAAAATGTTTAAGCTGTTGGCCTATTATTCTACTGTGATGGTAAAGTTCTTGCTTAGAATCCCTAGGCAGGCTTAGGCTTTAGTACATTGACTGTTGCACCAGGATGATTGATGACATAAGTGAATGCACTTACAAAATTCTTAAAACTTTAAAGCCTAAAACATCTTCGTCTGGGGAGCTGCACATAATCCTACCAGACACAAGTCTACATATAACAGGGAGATATATGTGATGTGTGTTCGCCCACATTAGCTGCAGCTGTAGAAAATCAATTGGGCACTCTCACGTTTCCACCACAGGGTCTTTCTCCTATAAAATAAAGCTTAAGCCGGTCCCTTGAACCAATAACCAGGTGCGCTGCTGACTGTGACAGTGGAGACACATGAGCTAATCCCCAGGATCGCATTTGCATGTTGCACCAAGCAGGTTGATTGAGAATAGTGTCTCCATGTGCCTATAGTGTACACTACCCGAGTAATGGTGGGGTCAGAGGTAGCCGCAGTTTTCACCAGAGGGAAAAATATCAGTAAAATATCGCTGGGGCAGCTAAGTGATACTGGCCTGGAGCGCTAAGGGTCCACGTATCGCTTTGTCTTAATACTTGAGCTTTCAGTTCAACTAATAAAAATATTAATATTTTGAAACTATTGTCTATTCAAAGATTAAAGTTCAATCATTTGGAGTCCTAAGAGCGATAACTACGGCTGTATTGGGCAGAGTGGCCCTATTGAATCATCCGTTTACGCTGACAATGATGCTTTGATATGATCCCTGTGCGGTCCCAGTGTAGTTATACTACAGCACACTACCATATCGGAGAACATGCTGCCATACTAGGGAACACGCTGCCATACCGGAGAACAGGCCGCCATACTGGGGAATGTGCTGCCATATCGGAGAACAGGCCGCCATACTGAGGAATGCGCTGCCATGCCGGAGAACAGGCCGCCATACCGGAGAACAGGCCGCCATACTGAGGAATGCGCTGCCATGCCGGAGAACAGGCCGCCATACTGGGGAATGTGCTGCCATACCGGAGAACAGGCCGCCATGTCAGGGAACATGCTGCCATACCGGAGAACAGGCCGCCATACTGGGGAATGCCCTGCCATACCGGAGAACAGGCCGCCATGTCAGGGAACATGCTGCCATACTGGAGAACATGCCGCCATAATGGGGAATGCGCTGCCATGCCGGAGAACAGGCCGCCATACTGGGGAATGCCCTGCCATACCGAAGAACAGGCCGCCATACTGGGGAATGTGCTGCCATACCGGAGAACAGGCCGCCATGTCAGGGAACATGCTGCCATACCGGAGAACAGGCCGCCATAATGGGGAATGCGCTGCCATGCCGGAGAACAGGCCGCCATACTGGGGAATGCCCTGCCATACCGGAGAACAGGCCGCCATGTCAGGGAACATGCTGCCATACTGGAGAACATGCCGCCATAATGGGGAATGCGCTGCCATGCCGGAGAACAGGCCGCCGTGTCAGGGAACATGCTGCCATACTGGAGAACATGCCGCCATAATGGGGAATGCGCTGCCATACTGGAGAACAGGCCGCCATGTCAGGGAACATGCTGCCATACTGGAGAACATGCCGCCATAATGGGGAATGCGCTGCCATGCCGGAGAACAGGCCGCCATGTCAGGGAACATGCTGCCATACTGGAGAACATGCCGCCATAATGGGGAATGCGCTGCCATGCCGGAGAACAGGCCGCCATGTCAGGGAACATGCTGCCATACTGGAGAACATGCCGCCATAATGGGGAATGCGCTGCCATACCGGAGAACAGGCCGCCATGTCAGGGAACATGCTGCCATACCGGAGAACAGGCCGCCATAATGGGGAATGCGCTGCCATGCCGGAGAACAGGCCGCCATACTGGGGAATGCCCTGCCATACCGGAGAACAGGCCGCCATGTCAGGGAACATGCTGCCATACTGGAGAACATGCCGCCATAATGGGGAATGCGCTGCCATACCGGAGAACAGGCCGCCATGTCAGGGAACATGCTGCCATACCGGAGAACAGGCCGCCATAATGGGGAATGCGCTGCCATGCCGGAGAACAGGCCGCCATACTGGGGAATGCCCTGCCATACCGGAGAACAGGCCGCCATGTCAGGGAACATGCTGCCATACTGGAGAACATGCCGCCATAATGGGGAATGCGCTGCCATACCGGAGAACAGGCCGCCATGTCAGGGAACATGCTGCCATACTGGAGAACATGCCGCCATAATGGGGAATGCGCTGCCATGCCGGAGAACAGGCCGCCATACTGGGGAATGTGCTGCCATACCGGAGAACAGGCCGCCATGTCAGGGAACATGCTGCCATACTGGAGAACAGGCCGCCATCCTGGGGAATGCGCTGCGATGCCGGAGAACAGGCCGCCATGTCAGGGAACATGCTGCCATACTGGAGAACATGCCGCCATCCTGGGGAATGCGCTGCGATGCCAGAGAACGCGCCGCAATACTGGGGAATGCGATGCGATGCCGGAGAACGCGCCGCCATCCTGGGGAATGCGCTGCCATGCCGGGGAATGCCGGAGAACATGCCACCATACCAGGGATACTGCGCAGTGAAGCGACCTGGGATCGCCTCAGCTAATTGGTGGCGGCCATGATGACTCTCTGAGGCACTTTATAACATTTTACTGAAAACTGGTTGTCCCGAATTTCTGAGTAACCTCATGGGGCCTCTCTGATGTAGAACTACAATTGACTGCATGGTGTGGCACGCTGGGACTTGTGGTTCCACACACCGCTGATAGATGAGCTGTACCTCACAGCACAGGCTCGGGACTACACCTCCCGTCATGCACCGCTCCCCAGCCGCGCTCTGCTCCTATTGGCTGCCCCGGCGGTCGGCGCATGCGCGCAGCGTTGTGGAATCTTCCAGGCGCCCAGTTCCGCGCGGTGCACTGTGGGTAGAAGACGGGTGGAGCCGCCGCCATTTCGTGCAGACAGTGAGTGAGGAGGACGCTGCGCCCGAGGTGCGGCCTGACGGTGAGTTCCGGCTGTGTGACCCCCTCACTGGGCCCGCTCTCAGGGTGACACCCCCACAGGGGGGTGGAGGTCACCGCGGCATGCTGGGGGTTGTAGTGCTCCACCGACACTGCATCCTGTGTGGGGGATGGGGGTGACCCCCCCCCCCAGAGGGTGATACCGGGGTGACCCCCCCCCCCCCCAGAGGGTGATACCGGGGTGACCCCCCCCCCCCCCCAGAGGGAGACACTGGGGCACAGCCGCGGCTTAGACCGGGTATATGTAGTCCAAGGAGCTTGCACTCTATGGGGGCAGTGATCTGTGAGACGGCCTCAGGGTGATGTATTTATGTCCCTGTAGCTGCTCAGTATTTAGTGATATTTCCGCTCATACAGATCCCTCCATGTAACGTGATCACTGAGCCCATTGTCCTGAGTGTTACTCTCTGGAGCCTCCAGGTAACATCCACCGTATGGAGCTCAGTGCTCCTGGGGACTGTGTGCAGCTCTGGGGACTAATTAGGGGCATAAGATGGTTAATGGGCTTCAAGGACCTAGAAGCAGTAAGTTCAGTAAGAACATTACACCTGGAGCTCAGTTAATGGGGCTCTTACAGCTAATAATATGCAGCAGATATTTATATTTCCCTCCCCCAGTTACTGGTTATGACCTCAGGTATGGATATTACAATGCAGATTGTGTGACTATTGTTTCTTGCTCAGACTGATCAGCCATACCGAACACAAGAGGACCCAGACTGTACACGTGGAGAAGCATGGGCTCGGATAAACGGTGAGTCCGTCTGGTAGGCTGCAGATAGTATTGGGCCTGACAATGTGTTCTGGTGGCTTCATTTACAACTGAAGACATTGTGCCAGCTGTGTACTTAGACTGGTGTTAGATGCTGCACCATGGTGACTGGTCCTAGAACAATATGCAGATAGAGAAGCCTGTATAACGTGACTTGTGGCATTGTCTTGCAGTGTAAGTCGCAGTGAGCGCAGTGGGAGATACGGTTCAGCATTTGATAGAGATGATCGTGATGACAGAATCTCCAGAAACAGACGTAGAGAATCTAATGATTACAAAAGATACCGCGATGACCGAGATGATCGATATGATGATTACAGGGATTATGACAGCCCTGATGTAAGTACAGGTTATACGGTAAGGGGGCAATTATAAGAGCAGGTCAGTTGTGCTGTAACCAGAACAACAAATTGGACTCTTAACATGTATTTTTAAGGTGCATTGTGCTTGGTCCTTAGTTTATGTACTGTCCATCTCCTGCTTGTCCATGTGTACCCTTTATTAGCCAATCCATTGTCGTGTTCAAAGCAGCACATAGTATGTCAGGGAACGTGTGCTGATCTTGTGGGAGGGAGGGACCTGTCCACTCATGCAGCCATTTTAGTCGAGAGGGGACTGTACGTAATGGGCCGGAAGCCACAGATTGGGAGATTGTGGAAAGAAAGGATGGTTGTGGGAGGAGCAGAAAGTCAGCAGGACCCCCCTGTACAGAGTATACCGGGATGTGAGGCCCCTGTCACTCTATATGAAACAGGTTCATCCATCTAGCTTGTTTTAGTACAACCTGGGGAATGAAAGCCTTTATCTGGTTGCTATTGGTTACAGCGCCCTTTTCCCATGCATACCTTTTCAGAAATGTCCCCAAATATCTGTTCATAGTAAGTATTTAAGCTGGAGGACCTGGATTGTTCTGTACCTATTGTGTGCACTGTTTATAAGATCAGCTTTACTTGTGTTCTCTTCCAGCGAGACAGAGATCGTGAGAGGAGAAACAGTGACCGCTCAGAAGATGGCTACCATTCAGACAGCGACTACATGGACCACGACTATCGCAATGACTATTACATGGATGAGAAGGAAAGCAAGACAATCATGCTGCGAGGTCTCCCTATAAACATTAGTGAGAATGATGTGAGTACAGGAGTGTAGGAACGCTGTATAATCCTGATACACATTCAGCCATCTTTCTAACGCTGTTATTCTGCAGATCCGGGAGCTGGTGGAGTCCTTTGAAGGCCCACAACCTGCTGACGTGAGGCTGATGAAACGAAAAACAGGTGAGGTTCTATCCGGCCCGATGTGGTGCGCTCCCACTCGTTCTATATTCCCACCCCCTTCCCTGGGGATTAGCCCTCTCTCCATCCCCATACACCATCAGGTATTGATTGGCCTTGCCATGGCTAAGGAACCTCTGTGTAGTTTTGAGCTGTGATTTATATGCTGCGTATATTCCTTTGTGTGGTCTTGGTAAGTAGAAATGTTTAATGTCTGCATGGTCTGCTCCACCTCCCCTATTCCTCCCATATTGTCCAGTATGTGAGGTGCCGTACTGCGGTAGTCCTTACATTCAGGCGGTGGAATGGGTCGCTGGTGGGGCTACTTAATTTAGAGGTTCCTTATCATGGCAGTCCATGTAAGACAGGCAAGAGGACTGCAGCCATGGATGCCATAAAGCACTGCTAGATCCATGGGCTTTGTCAGTTGGAGAGATGCAGCTGTGTTTTCTGTAAAAGGAACTGACTAACACTAGTATCCCGTCTATATCTGAATGCTGTCTCTAGGTTTAAGCCGCGGTTTCGCCTTCGTGGAGTTTTATCACTTGCAAGATGCTACCAGCTGGATGGAAGCCAATCAGGTTGCTTCACTCGCCAAGTCTAGAATACTCCTGAGAAATGGCACTTTACATATGTCTGTAACCGAGATCGAAAAGCAGAACGAGGGTGGGGGGAGGGGGTGAAGGGAGAGAGGCTTTCAGGTTCATGGTGATCTTGACAAAGGGGGACAAGCTCTGTGTACATTGAAGCTTTCTGCAGTCTGAATGTTGCTATCAGTATTGCACAATGACTAATTCTCTGTGGAGGGAAAAAAAAAAAACCTATAAGTCGGTAATTTTATTTATTAATAATGATGGCGTGCCGTCCTGGGCACATCGTATGGGCCCTTTATCTGAATGTCCCTTTAATGTACACAGAGGGCTCTATGTGGTCTGATGTGCAGGTTCTGTCCCCTCCCTCTCCCTGGGTTACTGCTGAGTACATCTGACAGACACATGTTCTATAGTAACTGCACAGGGCCTGGTCTTATGTAGATGGGTATGTTATAACGGGATCGTATATAGTGCAGATAGCGTTAGATTCCCTCATTAATGTGATTTCATTCCCACATAGTAATTCCCAGGGGGAGATTTGTCATGTATAGAAAATGACAATTTGGATATTAAATCATCAGATTATACGGGCTCGTTATAAAGAGTCTGATATTGGACTGACCGTGTCCATAGTCGTCTTATGTAGTTGAACATTGTGACACTTGGGGAAAGTTAAGTGAAGACGTCATGTTGTACATCCCTCCCCCATACTGATTAGAAGATTGGGGTCACTGGGATGCTTGTGGGGGTGGGTGATAATTGTGCACCCAAACATACTTTTGTTATAGTTCCCTCATCTTGACCCTTCTAATGCCAGAGGCGGTTGCACTGTTTCCCCTGTGGCTGTGAAGTGGTTGGGCCGTGGGAGGACCTCTGATAATCACACATGTATTTACAGAGACTTGATATAGACTGGAAATACTGCGTGCAGTATTAGGACTCATCTTTCTGGAGCCCCATTGCCCTTGACTATATCTACCCCCCACTCTCTCTGTTTCTTCCCTCGGCAGCTCTCTGCGCCTCTGAATCCCTTTCCTCTATCCACCCCCTGTGGTGGGGGTTGGCCAGGCAAAGCATTTAGCTGTGGCAGTGGGTGGTCCTTCCCCACGTTGCTATCCGTATTAAAGTCGGGAGCTCCCTCCCCTCCGCCAGGGGATAGACGTCCACTTACCAGGATGCTGGAAATAACTTGGCTTCTCTTTATCTTCTTGCAGAAGAAGCTGGTGATCCAGGGGAAGACAATCGCGATGCATTACAGCAATCCCCGCCCCAAGTTTGAGGACTGGCTGTGTAACAAGGTGAGGTTATACTAGTTATGTTATGGTTGGGGTGCTGGGGACAGGTGAACAGTGACCATTAAATGCAAAGATCTCTGCTTTTATAGTGTGGCCTCTACAACTTTCGACGAAGACTAAAATGCTTTCGCTGCGGAGCAGCTAAGACTGGTGAGTGTTTCCTACAAACTCTGTGCTCCGGTAACTTCATTCCTGTTCTATGGGCCGAGAACAAGGTTTGTTGCTCGTTAGATGTGACATCCATAGTGTTAGCTGCTGGTGTCATTTACTAGGTTCTGTATACTGACAGTAATGAGCTAGGTCTACATGTAGAATGGGTCCTGCTCTCGTTAATGCTGGAGAGGAGAATATAAGACTTTCTGCTGTCACCGGGGTCACTCATGTTCGGTCTCATTCTTTGTGTCTCTTCAGACTCTGATATGGAAGCACCTTCTGGAGCCTCGGAATCTCTGCAGTCTGCCGATTACTATAGTGACAGTAAGTGTTTCTAAGGCATCAGTCCACAGAGGTACATGCTAACCGCAGTGAGGTAACTGGCAACCACTTGGTGTACCTCTGACACCTGGGAGAGGGGGGTGCTGGGTGTACCTCTGACACCTGGGAGAAGGGGGTGCTGGGTGTACCTCTGACACCTGGGAGAGGGGGGTGCTGGGTGTACCTCTGACACCTGGGAGAGGGGGGTGCTGGGTGTACCTCTGACACCTGGGAGAGGGGGGTGCTGGGTGTACCTCTGACACCTGGGAGAGGGGGTGCTGGGTGTACCTCTGACACCTGGGAGAGGGGGGTGCTGGGTGTACCTCTGACACCTGGGAGAGGGGGGTGCTGGGTGTACCTCTGACACCTGGGAGAGGGGGGTGCTGGGTGTACCTCTGACACCTGGGAGAGGGGGGTGCTGGGTGTACCTCTGACACCTGGGAGAGGGAGGGGTGGATGCTGGGTGTACCTCTGACACCTGGGAGAGGGGGGTGCTGGGTGTACCTCTGACACCTGGGAGAGGGGGGCGGTGCTGGGTGTACGTCTGACACCTGGGGGAGGGGGGTAATATGGGAGCCACTACATATGACTATCTAAATGTAACACTTCGCATTTAATGACCAATAAATGAAGGAAGAGACGACGTGTGCACTATTTAGAGGGTGGTGGAGTTAGTAATACATTTGTAGATGCTGTGCAGAGGACCCCCGATTACAGACAGCCGGGTGTAACCTTATTAGGTGGCTATGTATCCTCAGCCATAATCCTCCGGAACATCGGCCCACACACTGTGGTGGATTCCATCTTGGCTGCCCTGGCTCCCTATGTGTCGCTGGTGGTCAGCAACATCCGGCTGATCAAGGACAAGCAGACCCAGCAGAACAGAGGATTTGCCTTTGTACAGTTACCGTCTGCCCTGGTGAGTGATCAGCGAGTGGGTTGTGTCCTTGTCCTCAGCCCAGATCCAGAACTCATCTGTGATCTCCCTCTTACAGGAAGCGTCTCAGCTCCTGCAGATTCTGCAGACTCTTCATCCACCTCTCAAAATTGATGGGAAGACAATCGGTGTTGATTTTGCCAAAAGTGCCAGAAAGTAAGCGGGTTACCATGTATAGATGATTTATCTTTGTTGGATATTTTGGTGCTGGTTAAAGGGCCACTAAACTGAAACTGACTTTTATAGTAACAATCACAAGTTTCCTGTGCTTAGTGGAAGTCATGGTCTGTTGTAGGCTACAGCCGGAGGCCGTGTCCTTAACTACATCATGAGATTACCTTCATATTGCCTGTTATTAGTATAGTGTAAATTGAGTTTATAGGGCAGTTATTCCATCAAGAAGTTTTGGTTCGGTTCTTTTGCTGTCTGAGGGGGGTGTACATGGGGAGTTCATGGTCTAATAAATCCTTGTCTTATGTAAGTGTTTTTTTTGGCGGCAGGGATCTCGTTTTGCCGGATGGAAACAGAGTCAGCGCGTTCTCTGTAGCGAGCACGGCCATAGCAGCGGCTCAGTGGTCTTCTACACAGGTAAGTGTGGTCGTCACGCAGGACGTCACATGTTTCTTAAATCTCCTGCTCTCAGGCTTCCCATTGATGTCTAGTCTTTAACCTGTTATTCTTCTGTAGGCTCCACAAAGCGGGGATAGTGCAGAATTTGGATATGGGCAAGGACAAGAGGGATATGGACAAGTGAGTATTACTGGCTCTGTGAATTGCCCTTGCCTTTGATTTATTAGAGCAATAATAAACATATCTTTTACGAATACCTCCAGGATTATCAGCAGTTTTACCAGCCTCCGAATGGAGGAACTGAAGCGGGCACAGCCACAGCGGCGGGTGAGTAGAGAACAGATCTGTATAGTAAGAGTGGTCTTTATATATACATACCATGTGATCACATATGGCCTGTTCTACAGAGGGCACTGCCCCTGCCACCGCTAGCACAAGTGCCGCTGTAGTGTGTCAGAGTCCACAGCTCTACCAGCAGCCTGGATCACCGGTAAGTGCGCTGCTTTCACCAACATTGAATGCCGGGTATTACTCTGCCAGACACAGTATATATGTGACGTCTGATCGGTCTTTCCATAGACGCAGCCCAGCTCCAGCACCACTTCCAGCTCGGCGCCCAGCACAAGTACGGGCACAGATGAGGCTGCTCCTCCAAATGCCATTATACCGGGTGCAAAATACGGTAAGTGCCATATTGGAAGTCTGACACCCGCAGGGCAGAGCGCCGTTACTGAATGTTACCTTTCTGTTCTCAGCTGTTCCAGACACGTCCACATATCAATACGATGAATCCTCTGGATATTACTATGATCCACAAACTGGTCTTTATTACGATCCTAATTCTCAGGTAAGCTGCTGTGCTGGTACGTGCCTTAATTATACATCACAACACCAGCTAATGCTTGTTTCTTTCCATAGTACTACTACAACTCTCTGACGCAGCAATATCTGTACTGGGATGGGGAAAAACAGACTTATTTACCAGCTGCAGAGGGGGCAACACAGAGCGGAACACAGGCAAATGGTTCTTCTGCCAGCGGCACCAAGGAGGGTAAAGAGAAGAAGGAGAAACCCAAAAGCAAGACCGCTCAGCAGGTAAAGAGGAAACGTCATCTTCTGTCCCAGATACTCTTACACCGGCCTTAATGTATCTTAATGTAACTTAGCGCAACTTACCTTCCCCAGATTGCTAAAGATATGGAGCGGTGGGCAAAGAGCTTGAACAAACAAAAGGAAAATTTCAAGAACAGCTTCCAGCCGCTGAGCGCCCGTGATGAAGAGAGGAAAGAGTCTGCGGCTGCTGATGCGGGTTTTGCCTTGTTTGAGAAGAAGGTGCGTTTTTTCCATCCACCTCTGTGTCCAGTGCTGGCCGAGAGTGAGCGAGCGCCCCCGTGCTGGCCGAGGGCGAGCGAGCGAGCGCCCCCGTGCTGGCCGAGAGCGAGCGAGCGCCCCCGTGCTGGCCGAGGGCGAGCGAGCGAGCGCCCCCGTGCTGGCCGAGGGCGAGCGAGCGAGCGCCCCCGTGCTGGCCGAGGGCGAGCGAGCGCCCCCGTGCTGGCCGAGGGCGAGCGAGCGCCCCCGTGCTGGCCGAGGGCGAGCGAGCGCCCCCGTGCTGGCCGAGGGCGAGCGAGCGCCCCCGTGCTGGCCGAGGGCGAGCGAGCGCCCCCGTGCTGGCCGAGGGCGAGCGAGCGCCCCCGTGCTGGCCGAGGGCGAGCGAGCGCCCCCGTGCTGGCCGAGAGAGCGAGCGAGCGCCCCCGTGCTGGCCGAGAGAGCGAGCGAGCGCCCCCGTGCTGGCCGAGAGCGAGCGAGCGCCCCCGTGCTGGCCGAGGGCGAGCGAGCGAGCGCCCCCGTGCTGGCCGAGGGCGAGCGAGCGCCCCCGTGCTGGCCGAGGGCGAGCGAGCGAGCGCCCCCGTGCTGGCCGAGGGCGAGCGAGCGCCCCCGTGCTGGCCGAGGGCGAGCGAGCGCCCCCGTGCTGGCCGAGAGAGCGAGCGAGCGCCCCCGTGCTGGCCGAGAGAGCGAGCGAGCGCCCCCGTGCTGGCCGAGAGAGCGAGCGAGCGCCCCCGTGCTGGCCGAGAGAGCGAGCGAGCGCCCCCGTGCTGGCCGAGAGCGAGCGAGCGCCCCCGTGCTGGCCGAGGGCGAGCGAGCGCCCCCGTGCTGGCCGAGGGCGAGCGCCCCCGTGCTGGCCGAGGGCGAGCGAGCGCCCCCGTGCTGGCCGAGCGAGCGAGCGCCCCCGTGCTGGCCGAGGGCGAGCGAGCGCCCCCGTGCTGGCTGAGAGAGCGAGCGAGCGCCCCCGTGCTGGCCGAGAGAGCGAGCGAGCGCCCCCGTGCTGGCCGAGAGAGCGAGCGAGCGCCCCCGTGCTGGCCGAGAGAGCGAGCGAGCGCCCCCGTGCTCGCTGAGTAATATCTCCTCTCTCCACAGCAAGGAGCGTTGTTTGAGAGACAGCTACTACCGGAAATGATGATGATGGTGAACACCGAGGAGGAAAGACCTCCCAAGGTGAGAATCACAGTCTTGCATAGGATATGGGTGGTTGTGTAGGTTTGTCTGCTCTTATTAACCTGTTTGTTTCCCCCTCTCTGGGCAGCGGGCACTGGTTGCAGCTTACAGTGGTGACAGTGACAATGAAGAGGAGCCAGAGCGGCTGCAGGGAACTGTCGATGAGGAGAAATTGACAGACTGGAAGAAGATGGCGTGTCTATTGTGTCGCAGACAGTTCCCCAACAAAGACGCTTTAACAAGACATCAGCAGCTGTCAGACCTACACAAGGTGAGTTTGTGGAAATTGGCTCCTTGTTTACACTGTAGCGACTCCATGTGGCTTCATAGAGTATATCCTCTTAATTCTTTTACAGCAAAACCTGGACGTGTACAGGAGATCAAAGCTATCTGAGCAAGATATGGAAGCCCTGGAGCAGCGTGAGAGAGAGGTGAGAACCAGCCTCATCCTTCTAATGACAACATTTACAGACCAAATATGTTATGATTATCATACAACAGACTGTTCCCAGAATCCTCCGCTCATCACCTTGTTATACAGTGATTAGGTCTCGGAGCATTAAACATGTGAAAGGCCAGTCAGTACTTGCTGACATTGGAGTGATACTGATTATGATTTTTCCTTTGTAGTCTAAGTACAGGGATCGGGCAGCAGAAAGACGGGAGAAGTACGGTATCCCAGAGCCACCAGAGCCCAAGCGCAAGAAGCAGTTTGATCCTACTGTAGTGTAAGTGTCTACTGGGTAACGTAGGGAGTGTTAGAGGTCGGATGCAGCTGATGCACAGGTCTTACATCCCCATCTTGTTCCACAGAAACTATGAGCAGCCCACCAAGGATGGGATTGACACTAGCAATATCGGAAACAAAATGCTGCAAGCCATGGGCTGGAAGGAGGGCTCTGGGCTGGGGCGGAAGAGTCAGGGAATCACAGCCCCTATACAGGTGAGGACCTGCGCCATGTGTGGCAGTGAGAGGAATGTTTTATGTAAGTTTCTTGTTTCGCATTTCCTTCTACTAAACCTCTGTTTGTTTGTAGGCTCAGGTCCGGATGCGAGGGGCTGGTTTGGGTGCCAAAGGCAGCTCATATGGTGCAAACACATCGGATTCTTACAAAGACGCAGTGAGGAAAGCAATGTTTGCACGATTCACTGAGATGGAATGAACTGTGAGGATGGAAAGGAAATGTCTGAACTTTCCCCTCTAGGGGGCAGCAGTACCTCAGCTGAGCAGCATCGTTGTGGCCCCTGAGAGAGAGGGGCTATAGTCCCCCTGTAAATATGTATAATGAGTCTGTACAGTGTAAATATTTTTCTGTTTCTATGTTAGCACCTGGGCTGTGTGAGATGGGGTTTCCTCTTTTCAGTAAATGAGGTGAATTCTTTCTAACTGATAAACTTTGTACAATATTGTTTCTCCCCTCCCCAAAGAAATAAACTTGAAAGCAAAATCCAAACAATTTGTTGATAATAAAATAGAAGACGATGGAACTGTGTAAAAGATTCTGATGAGAGGTACCCTAGCTGGATGGAAGAGCGTATAATGAAACGTGCAATCTCCCCAGTGGCCAGTGGGTGGCAGTATCTTGCCATTTACGCCTATCCACAACGATTGTTTCACTCTAGAGTTTTTTCATGAAATTTATGGGTGATGTGATATGTGCCCCTTACTGTATGTGCTGCAGACTACAGCCCTCATTCTGTCCTGAATGTACATAAGCTGGGCCAAGTACTGCAGAACTGAGAAGACTGTTCGGATACATAATGATGGCAGCTGTATGATGTAATGACTGCATATCTGATGATACCAGCAAGCCAGGCATTTGGCTGGAGGAGGGAAACTGCCATTGTGGGATAAGTTATGTGTACTCACCTATATGATTTACCTGTGATCTTCATCACATAACCACACTACAGATATCTGCCTATACTGCTGGGCGTCACTGCCCTATGGCATCACTAATCGTGATTTTTTTAATAGGTTTTTATCATATTTCATTTGATTTTATAAACTGAACGGTTGTTTGTATGATTGGCATGATAATTGGTTGAAAAACCTGAAGTGTATACCCAGCTTTAAATGTACTTTCTGAGTACTAGGGGGTATGTGGTCATAAAATGTGTCAAATATTTAGCTTCAGCAAAAGATAAATAGACAAAAAATGTTTAGCAATGAAACGGATTAGAAGAAATGTTACATTCAGGGCTCACTCACCCCCAGCTGCTCACGTACAAGGCTCATTAATATAGGAGGTATATTCAGCTGCATGTAACTGGGTACTAGATCAGCCTGTGGTTAATATTGGGGTAGTATGGTGGTGATCTCCCCCCTGGGCAGCCTAACACAGATGTGAGGAGGACACATGGTGAATTGGGGGGGACTTGTGGATGGATCTAGGTTAAGGATAATACGTTTTTACCGTGATGGGATTGCAGCATTGATGGCAGAGGATCAGTGAGCGCAGCCCCTGCAGTATTTTCACTGCTGTTTACTTGTTCCACCGATCTGCACAAACTTCCACTTCTCTAATGCACAAAAGATGAAGTGGGGGGAGAGTCACCCAGTGACAGTGTGACATGTCCACTTGTGTGATTGAGCACAGGGTCATGTAGTGAGGTGGAGCTGTGTACAATACACTTATGTGATCCTGTTAGGGCAGCGATAGGTCTCTGCTCTGCGTTACTGCAGCTGTAACATTGCGCCTCTGTAAGACTATGTGACCAGTCTGCTCAGTGTAGTCATGTACAGTATTATCTTACATACAGTGACTGGTACAAAGGAACACAATCTGCAATATTTGCTTCACTCTGCAGGTTACACCAGCAAAAGTAATCACAATCCTGCCCCACGGAGCAGAAGGAATGGACTGAAATACTGGGTTCAATCACAGATGTTTCACGTTCTACTATAACTACGCTCATCTCTATGTTTAGGGGTTATAAATAAAAATTATTGTTTTGAAGACAGAGCTGCCTTCAATAGTTAAGACACTGAGCCATTATATTAAGATAAGAAAATGTATTACATCCATAATATTAATAAGTTGAGCATTTAAAGAGTGATTTTGTGACAGGCAAACTGAGAAGTAAGAACCATCCAGTACATCTGTCCTGGGCATAGACCAGATCACACAGAACACGACACAGTGAAAAAGAAAAAATTACTGTCTGAGTTACAATGAAAATGGACATGTACGTCCTATACATAACACCATGCCACATATGTCCCTGTGCCCAGTATACCAGCTTCACGCGTAGTACACCATGCCACATATGTCCCTGTGCCCAGTATACAGCTTCATGTATAGTACACCATGCCACATATGTCCCTGTGCCCAGTATACCAGCTTCACGCGTAGTACACCATGCCACATATGTCCCTGTGCCCAGTACACCAGCTTCACGTATAGTACACCATGCCACATATGTCTCTGTGCCCAGTACACCAGCTTCACACATAGTACACCATGCCACATATGTCCCAGTATACCAGCTTCACGTATAGTACACCATGCCACATATATCCCTGTGCCCAGTATACCAGCTTCACGCGTAGTACACCATGCCACATATGTCCCAGTATACCAGCTTCACGTATAGTACACCATGCCACATATATCCCTGTGCCCAGTATACCAGCTTCACGCGTAGTACACCATGCCACATATATCCTTGTGCCCAGTATACCAACTTCACGCATAGTACGCCATGCCACATATGTTCCTGTGCCCAGTACACCAGCTTCAAGCGTAGTACACCATGCCACATATGTCCGTGCCCAGTATACCAGCTTCACACATAGTACACCATGCCACATATGTCCATGCCCAGTACACCAGCTTCACGCGTAGTACACCATGCCACATATATCCTTGTGCCCAGTATACCAGCTTCACGCATAGTACACCATGCCATATATGTCCATGCCCAGTATACCAGCTTCACGCGTAGTACACGATGCCACATATATCCTTGTGCCCAGTATACCAGCTTCACACATAGTACACCATGCCACATATGTCCATGCCCAGTACACCAGCTTCACGCGTAGTACACCATGCCACATATATCCTTGTGCCCAGTATACCAGCTTCACGCATAGTACACCATGCCACATATATCCCTGTGCCCAGTATACCAGCTTCACGCGTAGTACACGATGCCACATATATCCTTGTGCCCAGTATACCAGCTTCACACATAGTACACCATGCCATATATGTCCATGCCCAGTATACCAGCTTCACGCATAGTACACCATGCCACATATATCCCTGTGCCCAGTATACCAGCTTCACGCGTAGTACACCATGCCACATATATCCTTGTGCCCAGTATACCAGCTTCACACATAGTACACCATGCCATATATGTCCATGCCCAGTATACCAGCTTCACGCATAGTACACCATGCCACATATATCCCTGTGCCCAGTATACCAGCTTCACGTATAGTACACCATGCCACATATGTCCCTGTGCCCAGTATACCAGCTTCACGCGTAGTACACCATGCCACATATATCCCTGTGCCCAGTATACAAGCTTCACGCGTAGTACACCATGCCACATATATCCTTGTGCCCAGTATACCAGCTTCACGCATAGTACACCATGCCACATATATCCCTGTGCCCAGTATACCAGCTTCACGTATAGTACATAATGCCACATATATCCCTGTGCCCAGTATACCAGCTTCACGTATAGTACATAATGCCACAAACTGTGCACTAGATACCAGATTAATGTATACTGCATAATTTCCGCCATTTACCAGCACATGGCCTTCTGCAGGGTCTC
The DNA here is from genome assembly GCF_038048845.1 of Mixophyes fleayi. NCBI lineage: Eukaryota > Metazoa > Chordata > Amphibia > Anura > Limnodynastidae > Mixophyes > Mixophyes fleayi. Next base: position 141,068,102 of record NC_134409.1, read on the forward strand.
TGAATGCCCCACATGACATTGCTGAATTACACTATATGTTGTATTCTTCTCACACATAAACCATTGATCGCTCATTTTGCAGTGTGTCCTGTGACTGAATGTAGTGTGGGACACGTGTCACCCTAGCGTGTGACTGTCATAGTATCAGTATGAGGGGTTTCTCCCTAGGACATGTACTGTGACCGAGAAGATGGCAGCTTGTTCTCAGACACATTATATACAGCTTCTAGCAGTGTAATTATATTATCTACATGAGGCTGCTCCTGTCCATTTGTGGCCTTTAAGATGTTAATCTCCCACATGGCCTGGAGCTACATGTCCTGTAAATACCCAGCAAACGCAGGTGAATTATCATATGAAAGGGATAACCCCCAGCAGGCTCTATGGTGTCTGTACAATCTGATTCCTGGGGCGGATGAGGTCTGTAGTTCTGCAGTTACCCCTCATGTATGCCTCCTGCCCCGTTTCTGCCCCTGATGCTGGGGTCTGCAGACATCTCTCCCTTTCATGCCCCAATTCACTCTTGGCTCCAGGGGGTCTTTGTGCCTACCCCCTCCCCCTAACAACATAGGACTGAAATGGCCAAATGTGTTTTGTTTTATCCTCTTTGCTTCTTGTATTCTTATTCTTTCAGCCTTTTCTTTTTGCTTCCTGTGATTTTCTCTCCTTATGTCCCAGCAGCCACTGCAGGGTTAACAGCTTCTTTGCTTCCAGAGATTTCACTTCTCTAAGTCTACTCTGATATTTTTTCCATCTGAAATAACCACTAATTTAATTACAGGCTCCCCCTCTTCTTCCTGCTCCATCATATACCCTAGATCATATTTCTCCAAATTGCTCTCTATAGTATCCCCAAATCCAAGGGGTGTGAGTCTGACTCACTGATTGGCTGCCTGCTGAGACAGGATGGATGGTGGGCGGGACCATGCTTGAGCCTTAAGGCAAATTTGGGATCTGAGAGCAGCAGAACAGAAAGTTTGTGTGTAGTTAGTGCAGGAAGAATCCTCGTTCCCCTCTTCCCCTGCTGGACCTCTGGAGATTTGGGGTATGCAGAAATTCACACAGGACCCCATCATCATTCCACTGGTGAGTTTCTAAGATATTTTATTATAGAGAAGGATGTGTAAGGGTAAAATGCATCGTGCTCATGTTACATACTATGGCACTTAAGGGATTAAGATCTTAAATTAATGTTGTGTGTATTACTTCTAATTAACGCTCCCTCCACTCCCATATACCCTGTCTATGAAAATGTTCTTTATTAAGATTGTTCTGCTGGTAAGATGGTCATGTTAGTCCCCTCAGTGTCACAGTATTATTACTGCTGTGTGATACAGGATTGTTACTATTTGAATAGCGTGTTGGGAGTTTGGGTGGATGGAGCAGAGCGTGTATCTGCTTGTCACATGTGGGTGTTCAGTTTCTGGGAATGTTCCTGTGCTGGACTCTGGATGGGTCTTAGTGTGGAGACTGCACATGAGCTGGGAAGTACTAGAGTAGTTAGTACCTGGGATATTCAAGACCTTGTCCAGCTCTCAGGATCGTCCATCCCTCCACAGAATCCTAGAACTTAGCAGCAGAATCTAAAGCTCTGACCCTGTGGATGTCTTCCTGCCACCTTTGCCGGTTGAGGGCTCCAGGGAAGCTCTACCTCTCCCTGAGTGTTTGCATGGGCTCAGCCTGCGAGGGTTAATGGCTGGGATACTGATAGATTGGGGATTAGCAGTCAGCGTGCTGGGACAAGCTGCAGGAATGTCTCATCTGGAGGTGTCAGACAGAGCTGCTGTAATATCTTCACATGTACCCTGTGGTTCTATGCTATATATATATATATCTTATAATATCTGTATCAGTGAGTGTGTGACACAACTGAGATCTAATCCTATATATATATATCTTGTACACTCCCCACCCCCACCTTGTGTGCTGAGCAAACACTCAGCTACAGGAGTGACAGATCAATATATTGTTGGCTGTCTGGAAGAGACACTTGTCCTATAAGTGGAGGTTTGGGGTCAGCCCGGGCAGATACCAGTCAAGGTCAAAAGCATACTGCAAAGTAATCCTGATAAGCAATGCACATTATTACCCCAAGAGCTTGCCATCTATTTTACACATGAGAGTATGAGCACATCCGCCTGCATGTCCCAGCTTGTAGAGTGCTGACACAGGGTTAATCATGGCACACATGTCAGTGATACTGAGGGTGGCAGGATGTGCCCTCTGCGGGGGCAGACAGTGTCAGCGGGTACTGTGAGTAACGCAGGAGAAGCCCCCAGGGTAGGAGCGTAATTACATCAACAAAACTAATATAATGTGGTACAAATCATTTACAGTCTGTAAGAGACAACTTATAGCTGATACTCCTGATATTGATAGGAAAGGAAGTTTGGGGGTGTAAGACAAAAGTGTTTCCCCAAAACTTTTCTGCAGCACCAACTGTTAAAGTATGAACCCTCTAGGTATATAGAATGTGCATATAGGGCCAACATATTACTGGTCGCTGTACAGAGATGTGTAGCATCGGCCCCCTTAGCCAGAGAAGCTTACAGTCTAAATTATGTAACACACACACGCACACTAACATTCTCCTACAAGCAATGCTAACCACTGTGCCGTTAAATGTGTGTCTATAGATATATATTATATATATAATGAGCAGACACGGTGGCTGGTGACAGATTCAGAACCGATATTCTGCAGACAGAGAACAAAGCATCGCTCACCAGACGGGGAGCTGTGCTGGCAGGGACATGGTTAATCATACCCTGAGGCGCGTGTCTCAGCTTGCTCCCTGTGGGGAGGGGGTTGCTTCTCCAGTTTGCATTAGCCTGCTCTCTTTTCTCTGCCTCAGGGCATACATTCTACATGTTGTGCCCCCTCCTCCTTGCTGTCGGGCGTGTGGCAGGGATTTGGGGAGTGCTGCTAGTCCACTCACCCAATGCCAACACCAGCTCCATCACGTCAGCTGCGCCGAGCGTCTCCTAATGAGCGTAGGAGCTAATAATACACAGTCATCATAAAGACGCTTAATACTACTACTACTATAATATTCATTGTATACAGCCAGTGTCTGTATTCTTATACTGGTCCTCTTGGCTATAAGCTCCCATGGTCAGAGCCTTCACCACCCTCGTCTGTACTTCTTCTGTCTTTATGTGCAACTTGTGTGACTCTGTAATCCTGACTGTCTGGCGCTGCAGAGTTTTCTGGCCTCATATATATATATATATATATATATATATATATATATATATATATATATATATATATATATATATATATATAAACGACAATGATGATATTTTTCTTACATTTCTCCTCTTTTATTTCTAGCAGTGAATGAAGACGTCTGGCTCTACTCTACCTACACAAATGGAGTGTATGTTACGTGTGCTGCAAGATCTAAAGCGTTCCTCTCCCCCCTCTTCTCCTACTGCCGCGGAGCCCTCAGCACCTCCCACCCGCCGACCTCTGAGGCGCGACATCCGCTATTCCCACCGCACCTCTGATTTGTCCGAGGCAGACTCTGCCTGCTGCATGGATTTGCCCAATGACGTATCTCCGGTGAGCTGTGGACGTGGACTGGAATGGGACTCTGGCTACTCAGAGGTGTCGGGAAGCTCTCTGAGGGGAGAGGAAGAGGAGGATGAAGTGGAAGAGGAAGAACAGAGTGTTGCTCCACCTGTATTACGCAGGCATAACCCACGTCTGTCCTCTGGAGGGTTACTTCATGCTAGACCAGGGAGAATCCGACCCAAATCCACATCGGATGTTTGCTTGGAACAGTGGGGGGGCATTGGAATGGGGGTTGGTTCTCAGGACTGGACGGGCTGTTTGCTCTCCCAAAGCAGGAGCCGTCAGCCACTAGTTCTGGGGGACAATAGCTTTGCCGATTTGGTGAAGCAGTGGATGGACCTACCGGAGAGTGGAGAAGAAGAAGACCAGAGGACACGCTGGCTACACAAGCCCCATGGCTTCCTGGTTAGCCTGTCCGGTAATGTTAAAAGACGCCTGGGCAACATGTCCCGGGCACGTGGCAGGACTGAACAAGAAGCTGTAAAGCGTTTATCCTGCCCCCAGCTGGGCTGCCGGCCGCTCTCTCCCTATTACCACCAATCTCTCTCGGACATTGCAGAGGTGTCATCTGGAGTCTTACATTGCCGTAGTCGGCAGCCGATCATTTGCAGCGATGGTGCCGGATTCTTCTAAGCCTGAGTCTTACATGGACACGTATTACGTCTGTCAGTATCTATGTACAGTTTTATATTATTGTATTTTTATAATTATTATTTTATTTTGCAATAAACTTTTTTCAGAAAACTGAGACTGTGTCCGGTATCTGAAGTGTCCCCAGGAATAAGATCCTGTGCGGTGATTACAGAGAATATACAGAGGGACCTGGCATCTCCTAGTACCATACACCCCCCCCCCCCCCCCCCTCTCCACTGCCTGTTGTCATGTAAATGCAGGATGTACATGTTCTAGCTCACAGATGGTCTGTCCAGCCCTCATTCAGGGATCCCAAAATCAGCATTTAAACAGGAAGACATCCAGCCTATTGTTACACGTTATCTGAGAATTGTACAAACTACAAATAAAAAATGTCAGACTAAACGGCTACTGAGTTACAGATAGCTGGGAAGTGAAATATCCTTACATAAATAATATTTTACTGTCCTGTAATTCATCTTACACATCTGTAACCTAGAACAAGCAATGTATATACTATATACAGACCTCTGTATCTGTCACCTCTCTGCAGTGATGTCACCTCCCTGCTATGATGTCACACATATTCCTTGCCACTAGGCCACTCCCCCAGACATTATATTGTGAGAGAATTCTAACACAACAATAAGACTGACAGCAGAGTTCTCAGAATGTGTAAGGAAACAAAGGAACTGTACTGAGGGGTGATTCACTAACATCATCTCAGATTTTAGGAGAACTCCTACAGCAGAAATATTTCTACACATCAATCCCTTACACAAAGGGAACGTCCGAGGGTTCCAGTCCCTTTATCTCAGTCATCTTTATTTAGCGGCTCATTGCAGCTGTATAACGAGAGGTCGCGGCCGGACGAGAAGCTCAAGGGAAATCAAAGGGGTGCGGGATTATCTGTACCCACCCCCAATAACTAGGTGAAAGAAGTGCCCCCCTCCCACAGAAGACACCATAAGAACAATAGTTATTGGGATCCATGTTCCCTGTTTCAGTAGACTTTGAATAGGAAGAAAAATACAAGTAAGAACATGAAGCCGCAGTGTGTGAGGTTCTCCAGGAAGCTTCAACTGGACAATGTGCACTATATTATATTTATGTGTCCATCTGCGATGGGAGCCCATCCCGAATGGTAGGATGAACTGTGAACTCATTCAGGAGGTTTGTAAGATTAATAAAGGTTATAGGGTTCTGGTTGTTGTAACGATTCACATGCAGACGTGTGACCAGCCAGCATTACATGGGGAACAGAGAGCTTTCCTGTACTCTGCTCATCTCTTGCTGCCATGTTTAAATACAATGCTCAATAAACACGAACTACAGGAAGTGGTGTGTGCGTAGGACAATCACTTCCCCCATACAGCCCATAAATCTAACATTGGTAACTGCCCTATTCCGGCTTGTTAGGTGAAATGAAAGGATGTAGCCCAAGGAGATATTTATTAAATTTTCCAGCAATTATAGGGCCACACATAACCCAATATGTCATGACTGGACACAGACTGATGTACATGTCCGATCATATCTGATTATCAGACAGGGCAGACATGCCCTAATAACACAAATCACCCACCTGGTTGGCAGGGGCATGATTCACCTTGCTACACCACTTATTGGTGACATCAGATTACGCCTACATGCTATTATTCTCTGTTACCAGCCATATAGGCTCAGAGAGCCTCACTGCAGGGTCCTTTAGAAGAACGTAAGAGAGGATGCGTCATGTGAGCACTTTACATGAGCCCCCAGCTGGAGGTAGCCTGCGGGGAGCCCACAGATGTGGGCAGTGTCTGCCAGAGCCAAAACTTAAAATTTTAGCTCCTGGGGTGAAAAAGAAAAGTGGCGCTCCCATAACCCTCAATTTTATCCAAATGAACCTAAACTATTCATAAACCCTTCAGCGCTGCGCCCTTGGCGATCGTCCCTATCGCACAGCCCTAGTTACAGCCTTGGTGTTTGCTCAGCTATTGCTTCAATTGCTGATACTGAGTTTACCAGCAATCATTGGCAGAAGCTTGAAAGGTGGCGGGCATGACTCTGATGAAGGGCAGGATGTCAGCCCCGTGTAGATATCACCTTTGTGGTAGATCCCTGAGAATGGAAGCTGAGCTCCTGGTTCTGGGCTCACTGGCATTAATCCTTCTTACTCGAGGGGATAAATGTATCAAACTGAGAGATTTTTGGTTGGTTTGAAAAGCCAATCAGATTCTAGCTATCATTTATTTAGGACATTTTACAAAATGACAGCTAGAATCTGATTGGTTGCTATAGGCAACATCTCCACTTTTCAAACCCGCTGGAAAACTCTCAGCTTGATACATTTACCCCCAGATATGGTCTGCATGGTCAGATTAAATCCTGCAACAACTGACAATTTTCATCAGCTAATCTGCCTCATTGTAACCAAATTATCCTGAAATCAATATGTGTGTGGTCTGATCGCAGAGAATGATACAATGGGATCTGTGATCTAGATGAGGCCTGTCCAACCTGCGGCCCTCCAGATGTTGTGAAACTACAAGTCCCAGCATGCCCTTCCAGCTATCAACAGGTTGTCTACAGGCAAAGCATGCTGGGGCTTGTAGTTTCACAACACCTGGAGGGCCGCAGGTTGGACAGGCCTGATCTAGATGATCCCACATGATCCACACGTTCTGCCCTGTCCAGGCTGCATCTAGAAAATTCATTCACACTGGATTTATGATCATGTGGGATCACCAGATGGTAACATGAGGCCAGATTAAAAGTCTGTGGATGATACAAGTGGCAGCTTCCACTCAGTTGTCAATGTGAATACAAAGTAACGTTCTGCCATCTGCACTTATGTAGGTATGCAGTGAGAGCTCACTCCTAGTCTGAGGCCATATCCACCACACCGCTCTTAAAAACTAAAGGGCGCACTCCAAAATGATTACATAAAGGTGAAACAGCTTTATTATATATATTCACGTTATAAGATGAGAAGGGAGGAAGAGCATTGTCTTATAATGGAGAGTTGTACGTGTCTTGTGATAGCTACATAGGTGAAGTCAATGGAAGTCCAAGAAAATCAAATCAAGTGAACTAATTGCATAGAGTCAGATTGAGGGTGATATCATTATTTTTTCCTGAGAATATTGAATCATTCACATCAGTCGATGTCCCATTGGTGCTTGTAGTGACACATACGCACACACACATACGCGCGCACACACACACAGGCACACGCGCACGCACGCACGCTGTCAGAGAGAAAGTCTCAGGTTATAAATAGACTCTATGGCTGTTATTTTTTCATTATGCGGCGGGAGTTCCTCAATGTAGGAGCTAGTATGCGCCGTTAGAATCTGGTTATTTGCCAAGCATGTCTTGGAGGAATAAGTGGGTTTTTCAAGCTGCAATAAAAGAAGGGCACTTGTGGTTCCCTAAGTGCCAGCATGCCCTGGCAGCCATGGGAATGCTGGTGCTTGTAGTGCTACACTTGGACGTACTCCTTTACTGCATACGTGAATCCACTCCCTCACTCCCCTACATTGTAGGCTGTAGTAAGTGCCTTTATCACTCCTAGATCCTCCAGCCCTGTGCAGACTGATTGTATAGAGGATACACAAAACAACTGCAGATAGGCTCCATAATGACTCAGGCCTCAGCAGTGGTGAGAAGTGTCATTTATTCACCGCAGTGCAAGGCATGTCATCCTTTTGCAAATGCACCAATTTGAATAGTGTGCGCATATATCAGTGCACTCTCCACTTCTGGGCAGCTGGGAAATCACACGTCCCTGTAAGTAAGAACAGAGATGAGGAAGCTAATTCCTGGCTCTGAGTTTGTGATAAATGTTGTACATGACACATTGGGGAGTCTGGCTGTGGTGGATGAAGAGGATGTAAATTCATATATAGTGATGGGATAAAGATGGTTGTTACAGGACAGATTGGAGTGTTGTGTCTCACACCTTGGCTGTGCCTGCACTATATCTGCTATAATCAGGAAACATTATAACCTGCTTCCTGCCACCACGCTGCTGAGAAGGTGTAATTAACCCCCTGACAGGGCCGCCAGATAAGACAGACCCAGGCAGCGGAAATCTTCACATACACAGATAAGAAACTGCCAGTATTGTACTGAATATCACTGCGCTGCGCGGAACTAGGACTCGCTGTATTACTACAAACAAATGCTCTGAGATTATTAATCCTCCTTTACAGAACACAAATTCCTTCAGTAGAATGAATCACATATCTAACGATACATCCAACGATATGCCGGATGATACACCTCTGCTACACACTGTGCCGGGATTGTGCCGCAATTATAATCTCCGAATAATACAAATATCAGGAACAAAAGACTATGTCATAGTTCCCCACGTTGTCCTTATGTACCCGTAGCAGAAATAATGTCAGGATTTTACTTATATATAACATGTTCCACCAAGTACAATGAGGTAGCTCTCCACTGCAAGTTAAAGACGCCCTGTGTTGTGTAGGGTGAGCGGTCACTGAGTACACATCTATGCAATTATGTGTGGTCATTCGCCCCACTCATGGTCTAACAGTGTGGACATCTGTCCCACTCATGGGCTCACAGTGTGGACATCTGTCCCACTCATGGGCTCACAGTGTGGACATCCGTCCCACTCATGGTCTCACAGTGTGGACATCTGTCCCACTCATGGGCTCACAGTGTGGACATCCGTCCCACTCATGGACTCACAGTGTGGACATCCGTCCCACTCATGCACTCACAGTGTGGACATCCGTCCCACTCATGGGCTCACAGTGTGGACATCCGTCCCACTCATGGGCTCACAGTGTGGACATCCGTCCCACTCATGGGCTCACAGTGTGGACATCCTCCCCACTTATGGGCTCACAGTGTGGACATCCGTCCCACTCATGGGCTCACAGTGTGGACATCCTCCCCACTTATGGGCTCACAGTGTGGACATCCGCCCCACTATCAGATTTATTTAGTTATTATTTCTCTTCAAATTAAAACACACTTGTCTGTTTAGAATGTTCTGAGTTAGTACATTACTAACATCTTTCAAAGTGGCGTTATCATCTCAGAATGCAGATAATGTTGGTAATATCCAGGTTATGGGTCCTGTAGGCACATTCAGCACCATGTTTAAACTATTTTGTTTATTTCTGTTTTTTTGTCTAAACACATACAAAGGAACACAAGGGGTTACATTTTTAACTCTACGTTGTGCACCCCGGTGGGGGAATGACCCTGAAAATAAAGTAAGTTACTTTGTATTATTTAGGTAATGGTTCATCATAGATTATCCATTGTATATACAGTCACACAGGAGACTTGTCCCTACAAGGAGAACAGGAGGCTGCTCACATAACACTGAGATCTATGGGCAGAATCCAAATAACTAACAAACAGGAAATCATGATGCCCCAGAAGGCAGCACCCACCCTGGTATGAACACCCTGCTCAGCCACATGGAATAATATTTGTGCAAGACTCCAGTTACTGGATAAACCATTTACTGAGGTGTGAAAATAATTCAGCGTCTGCAGAGCAGCTAAATGTGGAGATAATGTTACAGTATTAGTGATCTGACTCAGCTGCCAGAGGGGCTATAACTGACCTGCTCTCTGCAGACCACCCCTCACTCCTATCTAATAGATTCTGAATCATCATCATCATTTATTTATATAGCGCCACTGATTCCGCAGCGCTGTACAGAGAACTCACATCATTCCCTGCCCCATTGGAGCTTACAGTCTAAATTCCCTAACACCCACACCCACACACACACAAACAGACAGAGAGAGAGAGAGACTGGGGTCAATTTTGATAGCAGCCAATTAACCTACTAGTATGTTTTTTTCTGGAGTGTGGGAGGAAACAGGAGCACCCGGAGGAAACCCACGCAAACACAGGGAGAACATACAAACTCCACACAGATAAAGCCATGGTCCGGAATTGAACTCATTACCCCAGCGCTGTGAGGCAGAAGTGCTAACCACTGAGCCACTGTGCTGCCCTCAAACAGGAAGAATGTAGAATGTAGGATGTAGAAACATCTTCTCCCTGTCCATTACCCCTTCATATGTGGGGACCTCCGGGCTAATGTGGGCAGCCAGTAAAAAACACAAGAAACTACGTTAGCAACATTGAAATAATAAGTCGTTTCCCAAGTATGGCCATTGTCACCAACTAATTCCTCAGCCATCCCCCTTAGCTGGGTATACTGCAGTTTGCTAATACACCAGCAATGCTTATAGCCACCGTCAGATAAGAGCAATGACAAGAATCAACCGAGTAGATTACACAGAATGTTTTGTTACAACTAGATTGTAAGCCTGCAGACAAGGCCGTCTGTGATTCTGTGTAACTTTCTGTTTTATCCATACAAATCACTATAAGTAATAAAGGGATTTGTATGCATGTACTCTCAGAAGCTCCCCAGGGAAACTCCACACAAATACTTATTAATGACCTGTACCTTATAGAGGCTCTGTACCTGCAGGTGGCAATTATAGATCCAATCTAGTACTTATTATATATACATGGTGTCATTATTTATTACCCAATGCTACAGCATACTTTATTTCCCTGATAACCTCTATAGCAGCAGGGCAGTTACTATGTTGCTTTTGTGCCATTTGGTTGCAGCTGAATCGTTTCCTTTGTCACCAGACACCTGGCTCTAATATTAGATTGTCGGAGTCCTGGCAGCAGCATGGAGGGGCGAACATCTATCTACATTATATACATCTATCTACATTATATACATCTATCTGCATTATATACATCTATCTACACTATATACATTTATCTACATTATATACATCTATATACACCATATACTCCTGCACACAGATATATCTATACTATACACATATATACATCTATATACACCATATACTCCTGCACACAGATATATCTATACTATACACATACATACATCTATATACACCATATACTCCTGCACACAGATATATCTATACTATACACATATATACATCTATATACACCATATACTCCTGCACACAGATATATCTATACTATACACATATATACATCTATATACTTCATATACTCCTGCACACAGATATATCTATACTATACACATATATACATCTATATACACCATATACTCCTGCACACAGATATATCTATACTATACACATATATACATCTATATACACCATATACTCCTGCACACAGATATGACTATACTATACACATATATACATCTATATACACTATATACATCTATCTACATTATATACATCTATATACACCATATACTCCTGCACACAGATATATCTATACTATACACATATATACACCATATACTCCTGCACACAGATATGACTATACTATACACATATATACACTATATACTATTGTACACAGATACATCTGTACACATTGATGTTCATTGGTATATGCCAATGACTATACAGAGCAGACATATAAACCACTTCGCTCTTTCTCATCCTCAGTTTCATTACAAAATAAAAGGTCTGGCTCATGTTCCCCAGTCCAGGACGTGATGTGGGGTAAAAGACGTCTATTGCATTTTTAAAAGAGAAAATAAAGTGCCCCCTGGTGGCAGCCTTAGATGGCCTTGCTGCTGTGGGACTAATTGAATCAGTGATTGCTATTAGCTTACTCTAGGCAGCCCCCTGGCACACTGTATGACTGGTCACTGACAGCGCTTCCCAGCAGTGTAACAAGCTGAATAAACATAACTAAGGGCCAGGCTAACCCCAGCACCCCTAAGGCCACTGAGAGCCATCACTCAGAAGATGCTGATATCCCGGGGGCCTCACATCATTTCATTACCAGCCCAGCACTCTGTTAAGGAGACCACCACAGAGATAATGAATCCAATTATCCCAAATTAATTACTGTCCTACTATTTCTACAGTAATGTACATTCATCATGTGTCACCTATATGACAAAGGGAATATATCTGTAAATTGGGGCTCAGCAGATTATCAGGGTCACCACGTTGGGTACACGTTGGTCACATTTCAATACAAACGGGCGGCACCATTCCTCTCTCTGTGAATCACTTCACAGAGAAATCAATAAGTGACAGTGATACAATGACTTACATCTGCTATTAATGAGCTAGACCAGGCTCCTCAGACAGAGAGCCAGTCCTCAGGTGGGAGTATATGTGTATTAGTGTCACCATAACTCTTACAGGAACAACAAGAACACATTCTTTAATAGTCCTTGGACTGATTTACAGTCTGCCTGTAACTGAGCACAAGACTCTCCCTCCATACGTGTCAGTAAGTGAATCCAATGTAAAGACTACAGAGGATGTACATTATCTGTCTTACAGCCTCATCACATGGAGACAACAGGGTCAGAGATGGCGTTGTGGTACCTGTCATCTCTTGTACATGGCTTACATGTAATGTACCCTAATGGCCAAGCGCTGTTTCCTGATCATCCTACACATCACAGGGTTACTGCTGGAGGTACTGCCCAGCCACGGGGAAACCATATTTAGCTAACGTTGAGTGCAAACTTAATAAAAAAATGCTTTATTATTGCAGTATTTTTTTCTATGTTTTTTTATTATTTTTTTTACACTTTTAATCTATTTTGAATAATTCGTCCACGTCAGTGGAACAGAAACCCCAACTCTGAGACCCAGCAAAGCAGTAAGTTATCACTCCAGCGATATTATCTTGATATATTGGGTCTATAGGGGATTTTTTTTAATCAATGCAATAAAGGCCAATAAAAAATCTACCTTATTGCCACATTTGTATAAATCAGCCACTTAATGTGGGTGGAACAGTACAAAACATGGTAATCTGCCCACGTGGCTAATCTCGCTTAAGCTGGGTACACACTACAGAAATTTCGACCAACTTTTTATTCCGAGCGATTTTACATCCGATCAATGGTCCGATTGCTCGGTCCATGGACTGCATACACACATTCTTGTTTAGGATGATAAAGGGAAGAGCGGACGTCACTTTAGTGACTTTTTACAGCTATGTTGTCGTGAGCAATGACTGTAATTTCGTACTCACTGTTGTGGATCGGTCGGAAGTTTATACACTACACAGCGGAAACGAGATTGGAACGAAAATATTAAACGGTACAACCAACCAAATGAGGCGACAATCGTCCATTTGGGCAGACTTTCGACCATCGTGTCACTGCACACACTGACCCGACTTTTGAACGAGCGGTCGTATGTCCGCTGTTTGAGCCGATTATTGGACGAAAACAGTGTAGTGTGTACCCAGCTTTACAATATAAATGTACATCCAGATCCGCTACTAGTGAAACATTGTCAGTTCCCATGTGTAAGATTCCATTCACTGTCCAATACCCAGAATCCCCTCCTTGCATTCCATCACCAGGTGTCACAGCCCCAACAGGGGGTGAGGGCAGAAAGTTTGGGTGCCCCTGAGGATGAGCCTAGAAACCTGGCTAAGGGGCAGCTGTAGATACAGCAAATGGTGCTCCCCCCCCCCCCCCCCAGGATCTAGCCATAAGGTGGTCTCCCCCTGCTAAGGACATTTGTCTCTAAGGATGCTCCAGTCAGACTCAGTTTGGGGTCTACACACCAGGACAAGGATGGGGGAAGATTAAAGACATTTCATGACATCAAATAATAGGAATTTACAGAGGCTGCTTCTTGTGGGAATGTTATTATAAGATCTGGCTCTGTGACCACTGACAAGACTGTGAGCAGCTATATACTGTAAATTATATCTGATGCCTTGCAGAATAGTCATTTACCAGACCTTAGTCACTGCACTATATAATACAGATTCATTAGAAGCTCATATCTGATCGCTATTCACAGAATTACAGTCACACCCTCAGCACAGGATAATTTCTATATTTTAGAAGCCCCTTTATAAAGTATAATAATAAGAATATATTTATAAGCACACAATAGAGAATAAGGCATTGTCTGCCCTGATAACCATTAGGTTATAGAGAGGGGCTGTGGGAACCAGGCTGTGTATTTGGCCAGTTTCCCAGCTGGGATGTGAGCTGAGAGGTCACTGGAAGCAGGAAATGGGAATATAAGCAGCAGAGCCTCTGGACCCAATATATATATATCTCTGCATATACAATTTACTCTGAACACATCTGCACCTCTCTCCAGTCAGACATAAAGCTCTTGTGTTTATTTGGAGGGGAGAGAGATTGCTGTGTGTTTCACAATTGGGGGCTGGGGATTGGACACACACGTCGTTGTATATAACACCCCAAAGCACAGGACTGGCCCTAAATTATTAGCGTTATATGTTTGGGTCATGCCAGGCTGTATAAACAAAGGAAAAAGATAGATTGAGGGAGAGAGAGGATTGGTAAATGAATAAGTGTGAGAAAAATAAAGACCTGAGGACGAGAGGGTGAAAGCACTACTAGACTGCAAGCTCTTCAGGACAGAGTCTTTCATGTTATGCTCTCGCATTCTATTTATGTAGTTTTCTGTATCTCTTTATTGCTCTATATCATGAATACATAACTTCCTGTAATAGACATAGGGCTAGATTTACTAAGCTGCGAGTTTGAAAAAGTGGGGATGTTGCCTATAGCAACCAATCAGAGTCTAGCTGTCATTTTGTAGAAGGTACTAAATAAATGAAAGCTAGAATCTGATTGGTTGCTATAGGCAACATCCCCACTTTTTCAAACCCGCAGGTTAGTAAATCTAGGCCATAGAGCGTAACGTTCCTTATTCTTTAGGATCGTCCTTGTCTACTCCATACTCTATAACAGCATGGCGCTGCTTTCTCCAGCATTTCCGCCTCTTCTTACGCAGATTGGGCGGTTCCAAACTGTATCAGTGTTCTGCATTAAATGGAGGAAATTATATTGTCTGAACAGAGCAGAAAACGTTAAAAATGTTCATTTTCTTAATAACGCAGGTGTTAAAATGTACAGTCATTCCATGCAAGACATGATAATAATTGTTTAGATTGCTCCATTTATAGAATATCCGCCACGGTGAGAATAGGTGAAGATTTGTTACATCAAAAGGAAAACTTCTGACACGGAAAGTGTTACTTCCCTCCAGTCGTCTGTCCCTGACTGGCTACTGGGTTGTAATAACGCAGACGCCAACGTTCCCTAATTTCCAGAAATACTCCCAGGTTTTATAAATATTTCTCTGCACAGTAATTTCATTTATGACATGATGGGGACTGTTAGAACGTCCGCCAATAGAATACGTGATGCGCTTAGATGCAAAGTCTCCATGGAAACCATTGTAAAATATTCCATGTTAATTCAGCGTCACAGAACCAACACCGAGGAGTGCTAGGACAGAGCGCCTGGTCTCTGTCCTTACCACCGTCATGGTATATTACTACTATATCTGCGCTAAGTACTGTGCTCAGCAAGCAGGGAAATGTCCTTCATGAAAGCAGAATGATTGATGCCGTTCTGTAAGGCTCAATACACACTACAGAAAATATCTCCCAATGTGATATCGTTAACGATTTTACCAACGACTGAAAGTCCCAATCAGCAGAAGGGGGCGGGGATCGGCGAGTCACATTAGTTTGGCCCCGCCCCATGTAGTAAGTATGGTATATCTGTAGGAAGCACATGTAGCTATATAACGTATCTTGTGTATATGACCGTCCCTCTGCCATCCTCTGTCTATATATATATATATACCCAGTGGTGGGATTCAAATAAATTAACAACCAGTCCTCTGCCCTAATGACTGTTTTAAGAATACAAAAAGTTATACCGAAAGGTAGTTTAATATTTCATGCATATTAATATTCAAATAACAAATAATTTAATACTTAAATAATATTTTATGCTGCTAATATCAAGATAATAATAGTAATGAGTCATGTTATGCCTCAGTAATGCCGCTCTTCATCACACTGTGCCATGCTGCCTTTGCTCCCCCTTCACACTGTGCCATGCTGCCTTTGCTCCCCCTTCACACTGTGCCATGCTGCCTTTGCTCCCCCATCACACTGTGCCATGCTGCCTTTGCTCCCCCATCACACTGTGCCATGCTGCCTTTGCTCCCCCTTCACACTGTGCCATGCTGCCTTTGCTCCCCCTTCACACTGTGCCATGCTGCCTTTGCTCCCCCTTCACACTGTGCCATGCTGCCTTTGCTCCCCCTTCACACTGTGCCATGCTGCCTTTGCTCCCCCTTCGCACTGTGCCATGCTGCCTTTGCTCCCCCTTCACACTGTGCCATGCTGCCTTTGCTCCCCCTTCACACTGTGCCATGCTGCCTTTGCTCCCCCTTCACACTGTGCCATGCTGCCTTTGCTCCCCCTTCACACTGTGCCATGCTGCCTTTGCTCCCCCTTCACACTGTGCCATGCTGCCTTTGCTCCCCCTTGATTCTGTTCCTTCACTTACTTAGAGGCTTCCTTCTTCTCTTTTCTTCTTGCTTCTTGATTGCAGACTCCTCTCTGCGCCGCTACTCACTGATCGTCAGGCGTGATGACATCACGCCCGACATTCTGACACGGACAGGTGAGTATTTTTTTTAAAGGACCCTGCTCCCCCCACCAACGAAGATGGTAGACTCAGCCTGTAGTCACCAGTTTGCTGAACCCAGTCTAAAATTAGGTATCGGTTATGGTGAACCGGTGAGGACCAGCTGAATCCCACCACTGTTCATATCCCTACAGATGATAATAGCTGGTTAAACTGAAATCTATCCCCATCACAGATAGTAGCAGTATATTATTATTTCTATACATGTTCAGCACGGTGGCTAATTGGTTAGCACTTCTGCCCCACAGCACTGGGGTCATGAGTTCAATACCCGACCATGGCCTTATCTGTGTGGAGTTTGTATGTTCTCCTCGTGTTTGCGTGGGTTTCCTCCGGGTGCCTTGGTTTCCTCCCACACTCCAGAAAACATACTAGTAGGTTAATTGGCTGCTATCAAACTGACCCCAGTCTGTCTGTCTGTGTGTCTGTCTCTGTCTGTGTGTGTGTATGTCAGGGAATTTAGACTGTAAGCCCCAATGGGGCAGGCACTGATGTGAGTGAGTTCTCTGTACAGCGCTGCGGAATGAGTGGCACTATATAAGGATGATGATAATGTTACCCCTGGGATGGATAATGTGAGCAGCTATATACAATCCTGCAGGTGGTGTGAATGCAGGAAAGCTAGATACTTGTAGTAGCGTGGTGGAGAGTTACATAACCTCCTGCTCTGTCTGTACAGTGAGCCTTGTCCACAGAAGCAGGATCTATTATATATAAATATGCTGGAGATACCCCGATACACGTCATAATATATATGATAATACGCAACTACTATCTGTGTGTATATATATATATTTATATATATATATATATATATATATATATACACACACTATATGGACAAAAATTTGCCCACATCTGTTAATTATTGGATTGAGGTGTGTCAATCAGACCCGTTACCAGAGGTGTATAACATCCAGCACCAGCCATGCAGTCTCCATTTGCAAACATTTGTGGTACAAAATGGGTAGTTCTGAAGAGCTCAGTGACACCAAGCGTGGTACTGTGATAGATGGCACCTTTGCAATAAGATAGTTTGTGAAATTTCATCCCTGCTGGATATTCCACGGTCAACTGTAAGTGATATTATTAGAAAGTGGAAGCGTTTAAGAACAATAGCAACTCAGCCACGAAGTGGAAGACCACGTAAAATCACAGAGCAGGGTTAACGACTTCTAAGGCGCATGGTGCGTAAAAGTTGCCAACGCTCTGCTGATTCCATAGCTGAAGAGCTCCGAACTTCCACTGGCATTAATGTAAGTACAAAAACTGTACGACGGGAGCTTAATAGAATGTGTTTCCGTGGCCGAGCAGCTGCATGCAGCCTCACATCACCAAGACCAATGCCAAGCATCGGATGGAGTGGTGTAAAGCACACCGACACTGGACTGTGGAGCAGTAGAAACGTGTTCTTTGGAGTGACGAATCACCCTTCTCTGTTTGGCAGTCAGTTGGACGAGTCTGGGTTTGGTAGTTGCCAGGAAAACGTTACCTGCCTGACTGCATTATGCCAAATGTGAAGTTTGATGGAGGAGGGATAATGGAATGGGGCTGTTTTTCAGGGTTTGGGCTAGGCCCCTTATCTCCAGTGAAGGGCAATCTTAATGCTTCAGCATACCAAGTCATTTTGGACAATGCTATGCTTCCAACTTTGTGACAACAGTTTGGGGAAGGCCCGTTTCTATTCCAACATGACTGTTCCCCAGTGCACACAGCAAGGACTACAAAGATATGGTTTGATGAGTTGATGTGGAAGAACTTGACTGGCCCGCACAGAGCCCTGACCTCAACCTCATCGATCACCTTTGGGAAGAACTGGAGCGGAGATTGTGAGCCAGGTCTTCACGTCCAACATCAGTGCCTGACCTCATAAATACTCTACAGAATGACTGGGCACAAATTCCCACAGAAATACTCCAACATCTTGTGGAGCCTTCCAAGAAGAGTGGAAGCTGTTATCACTGCAAGAGGGGAACCAACTCCATATTAATGTATATGTATACAATGTTATCACAGTCCCTGTTGGTGTAATGGTCAAGTGTCAAAATACTTTTGTCCATAGAGTGTGTGTATATGTATAACGTGAGATAGCTGCTAGTATCTGTAATCATTTCCACCATCCCTTGTTGTGATACACACATCTTCCTGGTGATACCACCAAAACTTACTCTTTATACAGATATTATTTACATGACTTATATATTATGCAGCTTTGCGCTTCCTCTGCCTCATTTCCTGTTGCTGTCCTTACTATACCCTAAGAATAGCCACACATGATATACGCCTCTATACATTAATATACATGGCATGGAGAGTAAGGATCCCACATACTACCATTGTACACACAGGGGACAATCTGTAAAATATTTACTAACTTTTATTGTATATTGCCAGCATATTCCGCAGCTCATTACAGTAATAATACAAGACTGGATATTACAGACAGAGGTGAGACCGCAGAGCTTACAATCTACATATGGAGACTGTGTAATTATGGCCGCAGAGCTTACAATCTACATATGGAGATTGTGTAATTATGGCCTCACACATAACGACCGTCTTCTAGTACTGGAGGATCAGACCTGAACCTTTATATTTCTAAATGCTCTTTTCTGTTAGAATTGTCTACTCTCATCTAAGATGTTCCCACAGTGAGTAACATTGGTGGCGTGTGTGGGGTTATGCAGTTTTTATATGTGCCCCCCTTTCCACCCACACTCCAGCCCCAAACCCTGGCTGCAGCTAGGACTATAATAATCACATGTACACACATATGGCTGATATTCTGGATGGAGCCCCTCCTTACACAGGGTCTGGGAGCTGAGGCAGGAAGTCGGGGTCAGAGAAGGAGCCCTGAGGAAGTGAGAGGAATAAATCAGGGACAGGGGGAGTGAGCTGGAGAAGGGAGGGGGTGTTCCTGAGGAAGTGCGGAGAAGGGGAGCAGATTTCCTGTAGGCAGGCGGTTCTGATAAGACTTAACCCATCACTGATACAGCTGACAAGTGTCAGACAGCTCTGCAAGGGTTAATGTCTCATTCTAGTAACCTCTGCCTCTGTGCATTGTGGGAATAATAATATGGAGGCTGTGAGAGGCCAGACCGTCTATATATCCCAGAATCATCCCTGTATACTGCAATGATCTGCATAAGTCATATGAGTACATGCAGGAAGAGATAAGGATCATTTATTGCACATTTGTGATAAATTCCCTCGATGATAAATGGTCGATGGAGGTTACCGGCCGATCCTCACAGATCAGATGCGATCAGACTGGATCACACGCAGAGCAATGCTTGGTCCGTTTATTTACTAATGGACGGATCTACGCATCTGTGTCCAGCTATAGTGAGGGAAGCTGACAATATTCAGGTCATTATCAGTCTTGTACTATTATTACAGGACAAAGAGTAACTTGACGGCTCCTCAGCACAGACTTCGTACTCTGTTATTATTATATTCTGTAAACCATCATTAACCCCCAGCTGTTACGCCTCATTATTTGCCTATTTCTTCTAGTTGTCGGGCGAGGAACCTCCTTACATTTAACACAATTGTTTAAGTGGTTAGCACTTCTGCCTCACAGCACTGGGGTCATGAGTTCAATTCCCGACCATGGCCTTATCTGTGTGGAGTTTGTATGTTCTCCCCATGTTTGTGTGGGTTTCCTCCGGGTGCTCCGGTTTCCTCCCACACTCCAAAAAAAACATTCTTGTAGGTTAATTGGCTGCTATAAAAATTGACCCCAGTCTCTGTCTGTCTGTGTGTGTGTGTGTGTGTGTGTGTGTGTGTATATTAGGGAATTAGACTGTAAGCTCCAATGGGGCAGGGACTGATGTGAATGAGTTCTCTGTACAGCGCTGCGGAATCAGTGGCGCTATATAAATGGTGATGATGATGATTGTTCTTTGTACACGGCGCTGAGAAATATGATGATAACACGGAGCACAAATATGGAGACTGCGTCCGAGTGCATCTAGTTCATGATAATATTCAGATTTCAATTTTTGGTCAGAATGTCTTGTGAACCACTAAACACGAAGTACAAGTCACTTTATAAATGATCCACTAATATGATGAATATATATGTATATATGATCCCAGACACAGACACAATTTGAGATGTTTGACATTCTATTCACATTGGTATTGCAGCTATTATCCTCTGTTATCAGCCAGTCAATGGGATTACTGACAGGAAGCCTGCTGTGTATAGGAAGACATGGAGGTGGCCGCACACAGGCTGGTCCCATTATCAGTATCATTGTTCCCACACAAAGGAGGCTAAATGGACAAGATGTGTCTGTTCGGCATAACTGGGCCGTGGGTGCGGTGAGATGACGGCACACACCGGCCGACTGTGGTCATCTTACACTTTACCAACACGCCAATAACGATCATCGGAGTTTGTGATCTTCCCTCTCGATCAGTTCTGAGGAGCTCCAGAACCTTTTCCATATATGGTCATGAATGTTGTTATCGGATCTTTAAGTAAACTTGCAGTTTGGGTTTAGAGGTTCTCTAAGTCACAGCTCGGCTTATGTACAACGACTACTAACACTACGACTGTATATGGAAACAACTCAGGAGCTTCTCAGAACTGAAGATATCAGAGATGAAGCTGTGGTCATGGGGGATGATTTTATTCCTGTGCACATCACACTCCTCTCAGTAAACACTGGTTCACAGACTTCATCATCATCATCACCGCTTACAGTCCACCTTATTTGTGTGGCCTGAGAATGGCAGATAACAGAAAACAGTAGCACAAGCTGGCCACAGCCCAGGAGCTGAGGGACTGGGTCACTGTCAGATTTGGCCAAAATGAATGAGATCTGGCTTTTCGGAGCTCGGAATGAGGGACCATATGACTTATGTTGTCTGTGGGGCTTGTAAGGATCGGCACACACTACAGAAAATTTCTCCCAATGTAATATCGTTAATGATTTTACCAATGACTGACAGTCCCGATCAGCAGCCGATTCATGTGAGCGCACTATACACGTGTTACATGATTTACCGTCAGACCTGTGCTCCTCATCTGTCATAACCATCGGCTGTGTGTTGGAGCGTACACACTAATGTCATATCGGGGGGAACGGTGGTTTATCATGTGACTGGCCTGATAATCGGGTGAATAACCTATAATGTGTACCCAGCCTTAGTGTAGTTAGAGGATGGGCGATCAGCAACATGTCTGGTTATAATCCTTTCAGTTTCTATGGCATCATTACCTGGCACATATACTGCGCTACTTCCCACCTACAGCCTGTCGCAGCGTCAGTGACCAGCGTTACACATTGTCAGACACAATGGGATCTTCTACTTATACATTATATAAATATATCAGTATTACAGGAGATCTTTTCAGATCTCTATTTTAGGGGTTAGTGGTTCTCAGTATTTTGACAGCAGAAAGGAACCTATCGGTCAATCAGTCAATCAGTCTGTCCTTTTTTCTGTTTTACTTGGGGGGAGGGGGTTGTATTTTTGTCCTAACACTAACACTATGTCCCAGGCATTCCTGAATTCTTTTACTTTATGAGTACCGACCACAACTGCTGGAGACGGTTCCCTGGCTCTATCCCTCCAATATCACAGTGTCCCCTTGAGCTGTATAAATACTATCACATCCCCAGCTCCTTCTCCCGTCTTTCCTGATACGTTGTACTCTGCAGCCATGAGGCCTCCTGTGAATGATTACCATAGTATTAATGTCTGTATGGAGATAGGTCCTGTACATTGTCCTACCAGTCAGGGGCCTATTTATCAATAAGGCCCATTTCTATCGCCACAATCTAGCAATAAAATATTAATAAATCTGCAGGTTAGTAAATCTGTCTCTTGACTTGTAGCTAAACCTTTATCCTACTATCACTAAGCCTAAATAAGCTATATCTACTGCACCTCCCTCATCAGTCACTGTAGTTATCAAATTCACAATATATGTCTGATAAGATCATCATCATTTATTTACATAGCGCCAGCAGATTCCGTAGGTGTCATGATCTCTGCACAGCAAATACATGTTACATTGTAAGTAGTCAATATTTCTTATTTATATGCAATAGAGATTCTTCCCTATGTAGTGTGACCACATTTACCATCCTCCAATCAGCTGGGATTACAGATAGCGATTGGTTACACTGTCTGACTGATGCGGCTGCATGTTCTACTCTAACGTCTGCTATTACCCCATCTGGACCCACTGACATATCTACGTTTCATACTGATAGATCCAGTGACATCTGCTGCAGTAAATGTATTGCGTGTACAGTACAGTAGGGTTTATATCTCCTCTCCGACCCCTATCAATATTCAACAGCCAATATACAGCAAAAATAGTTATTTAGGAAGGCTACAGAACGGTTTGTCCTCTTTGTTACTGACAATCTTACCTTATGTTTGCACTTTAGTACATTTTATTGTGTGTTTAGTCTGTTTTACACTAGTTTTATTAGCTCTTTATCCTCATGTGATTGGGTTGGTCTATAATTCTTTTATGCAGTTTTCTTAGCACAAATGCCTTTCTTGGAGGACCATGCATTGTCTAGTCTCTTCCACTGTTCCTGGACCCCACCATACCCCCATACTGTAATATATTCACACAGATGATTCTGCATTAGAGTAAAGTCTTCCTACAACCTTTCTTCTGGTGCAGTTACTGCTGCCGGTGTACTAAACCTCACTGATCACTAAACCTCACTGATCACTAAGCGCCAAGTTCTCTTCTACAAACACATTTGTCAAAAGCAGCTGCTTTGTTTTTTGTTGTATTTGAAAAAAAAATAATAAAAAAAATATATATATATATATATATTAGGGATGTGCACCGGCCACTTTTCGCGTTTTGGGTTCTGATTACCTTCAGCTTTTGCGTTCTAATGGGTTTTGCCAAAACACCCCCTCAAGGTTTTTTTTTGTAAAAAAAAGCATAAAAACTGCTAAAATCAACTTTTGGTTGACCCTTGCAAAAATAAAATCTTTAAAAAAAAACAAAAACTGCTAAAATCCATATTTTCACTCCTACGCTATTATTAACCTCAATAACATTCATTTACACTCATTTTCAGTCTATTCTGAACACCTCACATCTCACAATATTGTTTTTAGGCCAAAAGGTTGCACCGAGGTAGCTGGATGACAAAGCTAAGCGACACAAGTGGGCGGCACAAACACGTGGCCCATCTAGGAGTGGCACTGTAGTGGCAGACAGGATGGCAGTTTGAAAAACTAGGCCCCAAAGATCACATAATGCCAAAAAAAGAGGTGCAAGATGGAATTGTCCTTGGGCCCTCCCACCAATCCTTATGTTGGTGAAATAGGACATGCGCACTTTAACAAACCAATCATTTCAGCGACAGGGCCTACAAAACTGTGGCTGAAATGATTGGTTCGTTTGGACCCCCACAAAACGAGCTGGCAAAGAAGAAAAAGAGGTGCAAGATGGAATTGTCCTTGGGCCCTTCCACCCACCCTTATGTTGCGGAAAAAGGACATACACACTTTAACAAACCAATCATTTCAGCGACAGGGCCTACCAAACTACTGTGGCTGAAATGATTGCTTTGTTTGGGCCCCCACACAAAAAAAGCAATTCATCTCTCCCTGTACAAAGTAAACTGGCTCTACTGAGGCAAGATGTCGTCCTCATCCTCTGATTCCTCGCCCCCTTCAGTGTGTACTTCCTCATCCTCACACATCCCGGGTATCGCCTGCCTAGTGAAGTGGAATCTAGACGGAATTTGGTACCGGGGACACAATACCTCCATCAACCGTCTAAATCCCACTCCACTGATGGCGGACACCGGACGCACGTCTAACACCAACATAGCTGTCAAGGCCGCAGTTATCCGCTTTGCCATAGGATGACTGCTGTCGTACTTCGTCCTCATGGCAAACGATTGTTGTACGGTCAATGCTGCAAAAGATCTGCGTCTCTCATCCACCCTCATTACATCCTCCCATTCCCGGTTACAGGACTTTTTTCGGGCTGCACCCACTCTGTGGAACTCTCTCCCTCACACAATAAGACTCTCCTCTGGTCTACAAACTTTCAAGGGTTCTCTGAAAACCTACCTATTCAGACAAGCTTATAATATTCCTCAACCACCCTCCTAACCTCACTACCTTTAGCCTGTTACTGCCTGTTACACAATTTCACACAAGACAACTACCCCCTGACCAACATTGTTGTGTGACAGGATCATTTAGCTTATGAGTCACTTTTACCTTTGCAGTCTGGCTGGGCCAAGATGCAAAATGTAGACTTAACCTCATGTGTCAATCTCCCATTGTCCCATAGAGTGTAAGCTTGCGAGCAGCGGCCTTCTCACCTCTTTGTCTGCTTTACCCAGTTTGTTTATTAGTTTATTATGTTTGTCCCCAATTGTAAAGCGCTACGGAATATGTTGGCGCTATATAAATAAATGATGATGATGATGATGCTTAGTGAAAGACGTAGCGGTCTTACGACTTCCCCTCTGGGAAGATGACCGACTCCCAGCAGCAGCAGCGGCAGTAGTAGGCGTAGCGCTGCAGGATCCTCCGGAAGAATCCTGGAATGAAGAGGACTCAGTCATGCCGGTGACATGGCCTGCAGGACTACCTCCAACCCGGATCGAGGAGGAAATTGACGAGGAGGGTGTTGCTGGTGTGGATACAACAGGACCAAGGGATTTAGGTATCCCTGGACTGCTGACGGTCCTAGCCACAGTTCCTGAACTAAACACAGAATTATGAAGGTTCCTCAGGTGACGTATAAGGGAGGATGTCCCTAGATGGCCAAGATCCTTACCCCTGCTTATTGCAGCTTTACATAAGCTACATATGGCAATACATTTGTTGTCCGAATTGGGATAGAAATAATTCCAGACCGAAGAGGTGGATTTATTTGTCTTCTGCCCAGGCATGACGATGGGCTTTTTCATCCCATGGACAACAACTGTTTCCCCCCCTGGTGCCTCATTTAAGAAAACCACATCAGCATCCTCCTCGTCAACTTCCTCCTCAGCGCCAGCTACATCAATATCTTCCTCCTGGTGTACAACATTGACACCTTCATTATCAAAATCTGTAACTGGACTGTGGGTGATCCTTCCAGCATATGCAGAGGGCGTGCTGCAAATGGTGGAAGGAGCCACCTCTTCCCGTACAGTGATGGGAAGGTCAGGCATCGCAACCACCAACACCCTTGGACTCTCCTTGGGGATTTGTGATGCCATGTCTTTAGAAGGCAGAGTTGTTTGCTGTGTTTTGGATGACAGCTTAACTCTGTTAAATTTTCTAGAGGGGGGGGAGGGCTTAGATCGTTGTGTGAAGCTGAACCACTAGTCATGAACACGGGCCAGGGCCTAATCCGTTCCTTGCCACTCCGTGTCGTAAATGGCGTATTGGCAAGTTTACGTTTCTCCTCAGATGATTTTAATTTCTTTTTTTTGATCATTTTAGTGAACTTTGGCTTTTTGGATTTTACATGCCCTCTACTATGACATTGGGCATCGGCCTTGGCAGACAACGTTGATGGCATTTCATCGTCTATGTCATGACTAGTGGCAGCAGCTTCAGCATTAGGAGGAAGTGGTTCTTCATCTTTCCCTACTTTATCCTCCAAATTTTTGTTCTCCATTATATGCAGCACAAGAGAGCGTACCCCTAAACCACACACACTCGACAAAGCCTTTAAAAATTATATGCGGCACAGGAGAGTACCACTGGACTGGACTTATACGGCAGGATCAGTGGATTTATACGGCAGTACCACTGGACTGGACTTAAGCAGCACAGGAAAGAACCACTGGACTTATGCAGTACAGGACACCACCACTGGACTTTTGCAGCACAGGACAGCACCATTGGATTTATATGGCTGTACCACTGGACTGGACTTATATGGCAGTACCACTGGACTGGACTTAAGCAGCACAGGACAGCACCACTGGATTTAAATGGCTGTACCACTGGACTGGACACAGGACAGCACTACTGGACTGGACTTATATGGCAGTGCCACTGGACTGGAATTAAGCAGCACAGGACAACACAGGACAGCACCACTGGAATTATGGCAGCACCACCACTGGACTGAGCAGGACAGAGCACAGGACAGCACCACTGGACTGAGCAGGACAGAGCACAGGACAGCACCACTGGACTGAGCAGGACAGAGCACCGGATAGCACCACTGGACTGAGCAGGACAGAGGACACCACCACACACCCTCCCTCTCCCCTCTCCAATGCCCGAGTGAAGATGGCGGCGGGAAGCGGGGACTAATATGAATCCGGATCTCGCGAGATCCGATGGCGGGATGATGACGTTTTGCCTCGTTCTGAGTTTTTGCTCGGATCCGGGCTCGGATAGGCACTGTTCGGGGGTGTTCGGATTTTAAAAATCCGAACCCGCTCACCCCTTATATATATATATATATATATATATATATATATATATATATATATATATATATATATATACACACACACACACACATATATATATAACTAAAACATGTAAATACAGGCACAATCCCAGTGGCTAATTGCCCTATAACTAGAACATTTCAGCACACAAAAGAATAATTGGTCAGATACATCAAAGATGTTTTGGAGTCATCATTATCATCAACATTTATTTATAGAGCGCCAGCAAATTCTGCACTTTACAATTGGGAACCATCTGTACTTTTCAAACTGTCTGAAAACATACAGTATATTTTGTTTACTGTATACTTTGAATCCTGCGCCTTCCAGCAGTTGTATCACGGGGGGAGGGGCTGCCAAATATTTGCCCAGGGGGTGAGACTCGGCTCAGCAGCCTGTAAGACACTTTTTAAAAAATGCAGGTAGCCCAGTAGCTCAGTGCAAGGTAGCCCAGTGACCCAGTGCAAGGTAGCCCAGTGACCCAGTGCAAGGTAGCCCACTACGGCACCAGCCTGTCCAGCCATCCCCCGAGTACCATCAATGTCCCAGTCAGCCCAGAGGCCCTGTAATCCTTAATTCTCTATTTATAAACAAATGAAGACTGTATTGTCTGTGTGTTCAGTGCCTTCAGAGCCCAGGCAGAGATGTGGCCTTTGTTAAGGACCACCACACCCATTTATTGTAAATCAATTAAAAAATGTAAAACACACAATTATTTGCTAATAATGACAATTATTGATGTAAATTCCCCTGAACCCAGGATAATATATACAAACTACAGCAAGATCCTACATTCCAATTGTGAGCGCAGTTATCATCCATCGATATCCATACCTGATCGCATAGTCATATAATACACAGATGTGTTATATGGTAGACCAGGGATCATCTTTCCATTATGCATGATTTATATTATTAGCTTATATTGGAATAATTATCATCTGCAGGATTCTGCCCCTCCATGTAGAGGTATCAGAGACAATGTAGAATGAGTCAGGGGGAGCACACTGCCCGGAGCTGGGGCCAGTCCTAGTCTACTCAGGAGGCCGGAGCTGGGGCCAGTCCTAGTCTACTCAGGAGGCCGGAGCTGGGGCCAGTCCTAGTCTACTCAGGAGGCCGGAGCTGGGGCCAGTCCTAGGCTACTCAGGAGGCCGGAGCTGGGGCCAGCCTTAGTCTACTCAGGAGTCCGGAGCTGGGGCAGTCCTAGGCTACTCAGGAGGCCGGAGCTGGGGCCAGTCCTAGGCTACTCAGGAGGCCGGAGCTGGGGCCAGTCCTAGGCTACCCAGGAGGCTTAAGCCCTTTCATGATATAATTGGATTTTGATGAAGCTTCTGGTACAGTCATGTGATAGCTCTGGGGCTGAGAGCACATGTCTCACAATGCTGAGACTGTCCTGGTCAGAAGACATTTATAGCCCTGTATATACCCAGCAGGCGCACACTGTACACTCTGTGTGTGCCCCGCTGTGTAGTATGAGCAGATCACCAAGAGTTACAGCCAGCACCAGACTGAGCTTCTCTTGTCTTCTACTGGAATACAAATAGGGATTTTACACTCACACTGACATGACTCTGTTACACAACAACAATCCTTTATTCTGACACCACTGAATGTCCCTATTCTCAGCTGACCCCAAAACACTGTGCCCCAGTCCCAACAATGCACAATGGCTGACATCACTCTTTACTCTCAGTGTGACAGTGGTGTCATCATCAGCATTTATTTATATCATTCCATGCGTGTGACATGTGACGGACATATAACAGCGGAGAGTGCAGGGACACTGATTGGTACATGGCCAGTGCTGGGATTATATATGTTATCTATGTGTAAAGGAAAAAAGGGAACAGGGCAATATTCTGCCCATCTAATAATCTGATCGTCACTCACAAGATGGAAAATAAGAAGTTCAGGAAGTATAAATATATGGGGCAATAAGTCACGTAATAAAACACATTCTACTATCAGTAAAATACAGTGATCAGGACCAGCACAAGAGGACAACTGGAAGTAATATTACCATGGGCAGGAAGATGGGGATGTACTACAAGTGCCAGCATGCCCAAACACTTAATGGCAGCCTGGGCATGCTGGGACCTGTAGTACATTTAATAATTGAATATATCCAACACCCACTGCCCCAGGGCTGTGGGAAGACTTTTTTTGCCACCAGCCCAGGCTAGTGCAGGTGACAGTAAATTTGGGGGACCCCACGCTTTATGTCCCTCTAGCTGTACTATTACCAGCCTAGGCTGGCTGCACTAGGGTTGGTCAGGCTGTGTTGGGGGGAGGGGCATGCCGTATTTTTTTAAGATTTATTTATATATTTGCAAGTCGACATTACAACCCTGTAGACATTATAACAGTGAGAACACATTTTACATGTAGATATTTTGTTGGTTGACATTACAGCAGTGTAGACATTATGTCTGTCGACATTTCATACCCAACCCGGAAGTTTTAGGAAGTAATCTTGTGACCCTGTGACTCAGAGAGTGTGAGCACTGCAGCCGTGTACACTATCCAATGTGCCATCCAGCCCTACACACATCTCACACATGTCTTATACACGTCTTACACACGTCTTACACACGTCTTATACACGTCTTACACACATCTCACATACGTCTTATACACATCTCACACATATCTTATACACGTCTTACACACAGATTACACACATCTTATACATGTCTTACACACATCTCACACACATCTTTTACACGTCTCACACACATCTTATACATGTCTCACACACGATTTACACACATCTCACACGCGTCTTATACATGTCTTACACACATCTCACACACATCTTATACACGTCTCACACACATCTCACACACATCTCACACACATCTTATACACGTCTCACACACATCTCACACACATCTTATACATGTCTCACACACGATTTACACACATCTCACACGCGTCTTATACATGTCTTACACACATCTCACACACATCTTATACACGTCTCACACACGTCTTATACACGTCTCACACACGTCTTATACACATCTTACACACATCTTACACACATCTTATACACGTCTTACACACGTCTCACACACATCTCACACACGTCTTATACATGTCTCACACACGATTTACACACATCTCACACGCGTCTTATACATGTCTTACACACATCTCACACACATCTTATACACGTCTCACACACGTCTTATACATGTCTTACACACATCTTACACACATCTTATACACGTCTTACACACGTCTCACACACATCTCACACACGTCTTATACATGTCTCACACACGATTTACACACATCTCACACGCGTCTTATACATGTCTTACACACATCTCACACACATCTTATACACGTCTCACACACATCTCACACACATCTTATACACGTCTCACACACATCTTATACATGTCTCACACACGATTTACACACATCTCACACGCGTCTTATACATGTCTTACACACATCTCACACACATCTTATACACGTCTCACACACGTCTTATACATGTCTTACACACATCTTACACACATCTTATACACGTCTTACACACGTCTCACACACGTCTTACACACATCTCACACACGTCTTATACATGTCTTACACACACATCTTATACACATTGTATACACGTATCACACATATCTTATACATGTCTTACACACATCTTTTACACGTCTCACACATATCTTATACATATCTCACACACGTCTTACACACATCTCACACGCGTCTTATACATGTCTTACACACATCTCACACACATCTTATACACGTCTCACACACGTCTTATACATGTCTTACACACATCTTATACACGTCTTACACACGTCTCACACACGTCTTACACACATCTCACACACGTCTTATACATGTCTTACACACACATCTTATACACATTGTATACACGTATCACACATATCTTATACATGTCTTACACACATCTTTTACACGTCTCACACATATCTTATACATATCTCACACACGTCTTACACACATCTCACACGCGTCTTATACATGTCTTACACACACACATATCTTATACACATCTTATACACGTCTCACACATATCTTATACATGTCTCACACACATCTTATACACGTCTTACACACATCGCACACCCATCATAGAGCCATACAGGAGTCTTCTGGGAGGGGCTGTATTGGCTCCAGGCCATCATCTGAGTTAATTAGCAGTTTTGTGTTAACATTGTGAATAGCCCCATTCCTGTTTATCACCTGCTCTCTACTTTATGCCAGAGTGAGGTGTGAGCTCTTTATAACCTGAGCCCCTTCTCCCCCCAGCCTCTAATCTCTGCCGCTGCCTTTTTGATGCTATACAAATCTCCCCCCCTCCCCCAGCATTATTCGGCTTTGTCTGGGAGGGACCGCAGAACTGACATATCAGGGCCCCGAGTTACCACCATGCCTTCCAAGGGATCATTATACTGTTACAAAGATGGAGATGAAACAATGGGCGCTGGGAATCATGCAGGGATTGGGCCAATCACACTAAGGGTGACATGAGTTTCAGGACTTATGATTTTGGGCTCAGTTCAAATGAAGTTTAAATGAGCTGAAATATGATGCGTAGAACTTTACATCCTCTGTCCTGACAATGCCGATTCCTTTCATGTTACCGCGACACGTCTCACATGTCCAGGATATCTGGGACAATGACAGGTTTAGAGGATTTGTCCCTGGGAATTTCTGTGCTTGGAAATGTCCCTATTTTCTAATAATGAGGAATTATCCAGTAGAAAAGCTCTTACCCTTTATATTATTATTATTATTATTACTCTGTATATTGGGAGTCATTCTCACTATTCTCATTATCAGAACATTATAAGTTAATATTTGCTGGTGTATAAACTGATGGAATAAGGATAGTGCACAGTACCGATGTGACGCAGTATCACAGCCCCACAATAATACAATCAGCGTGTTATAAATATACGACTACCAGGCGGGACCTGCTGCTGCGGCTGTATTGGACACTGATCCCTTGTTCTGTAGCCCAATCTGTGTGTGGTCTGTCTGATACTTTATACAATATCTATACGTCCATTGTCTTCACATTCTATGTGTTGGGTTGTTCATATCCCGCCACAAATGTTAACATTTGAGGACACTAATTTAGGTAACAATATAATAAGATATTAAGATGTAGATAATTGTGATTCTCTACTCTGAGCCATTTGTGCTCATGGTTTGCAGATAATGGATAAAATTAAATCAATTTGAAATGAACTCCATTTATGTTGTATTTTACTTGTAAAATGATCTAGTGTCACCTCAATACACAGGAAACACCCCAGAGATGCAGCGTTAGCAGGCAGTCATCCAGAATATTTGATTTTCATATAAGACAAGGAATCATGTTACATTGGGCTGATCCAAGGTAGCCCCAGTCCGTCTGCAGGGTGGTGTGGGTGGGTTTATAATCTCATACCCACCACCCAGGATACAGCAGTAACAGACATAGTAGGGCAGTACAATCATCACCATCATCATTTATTTATATAGCGCCACTAATTCCGCAGCGCTGTACAGAGAACTAACTCACATCAGTCCCTGCCCCATTGGAGCTTACAGTCTAAATTCCCTAATATAGACACACACTCACACATAGACAGACAGACAGAGAGGGAGAGACTAGGGTCAATTTAAATAGCAGCCAATTAACCTACCAGTATGTTTTTGGAGTGTGGGAGGAAACCGGAGCACCCGGAGGAAACCCACGCAAACACAGGGAGAACATACAAACTCCACACAGATAAGGCCATGGTTGGGAATCAAACTCATGACCTCAGTGCTGTGAGGCAGAAGTGCTAACCACTAGGCCACTGTGCTGCCCAATCACAGCTAACAATGAATGGACGCTGGACCATCTCTCTCTGATCTGAAGCTTTTCCTGCTACCCAGCACTGGGCTGTCTATTCACATTGTACGGTAGTCCCCAGAGCTGGCACTCTTACTGATCAGGATCCTCACG
The DNA here is from genome assembly GCF_038048845.1 of Mixophyes fleayi. NCBI lineage: Eukaryota > Metazoa > Chordata > Amphibia > Anura > Limnodynastidae > Mixophyes > Mixophyes fleayi. The sequence goes on from NC_134409.1 coordinate 141,101,217, forward strand.
CAATTCTTACTACACTACTTAAATGTTTTCCACTCTGCCCCTTAATACCACGGGTGGACGCGTGCCCCTGTCAAGATGTCTCTTACAGTCTGCATCCACGCTCCTGCGCTCAGGATTCACCAACAGCTCGGGGTAAAAGCTCTTACACCACAGGAGCCTCCCCGCTGCTCTCTCTCTGGCACTAGCTGGGCTCATGAGCCTGGAGAGCAGTACTGGAAACTGACAAACCGCATTCCCAGGCAATGGAGGAGACATTTAAATGTTCAGGCCACGACTACACCACTGGCCTATTCATGCCACGGGGCATCACACAGATACATGCATCCAAAGTATTCAGCTTATCAAATCACTAGGAACTAATGACAGCACTGCATACTGCCCAGTAGTAGCGCCTGGGTGGTTGGCTATCACCAAGGATTTACCAGTCCAGCCTTTCATTGTTCTATCAGTTTCCAGCAATACTCACACTGAAAGCTTTTATAAACAGCATCTCTCACAATATCTCTCTATATATACACACGTCACAGTCTGGCCTCATTCATAAAGCAGAAAATGGATGCGTCGCCCAGATTCAGTCACAGCAGATGGGGCTATGGAAGAAGATGGCGGAGAAGCAGAAGTTTGCACCATAAGACGGGGGGCAGGGGCTGGTGTAAACTTGCACAGTACGAAGGGGGTTCTGTAGCTGAGTACTGCAGAGCAAAACATGAGGTTTCATCCTGTAGTTTGAGATTATAGAAGTGAGATAAAGGGATGGAAAGGGCTAATTTCTAGGGGTGCTCCTTGCTGTGCGGAGGGGCGAGGGGTCTCAGCCTATTTTGTGCCTTCCAGTTGCATAAGATGAAAACAAAGCTTTGCTCAGATTTCTCATTAATCTAGTGTGTGTGTAAATCAGGTCCAGGGTCATGAGACACCAGACTGCAAACACTGAGGCTACACTACGTTCTGAGAATAATTAGCAAAGCGTCATTACTCTAACTGCAGAACACAATATTTACAGCCTCTTACATCCTGTCTGATTACCAGCAGTGTACACACTGCCCCTTGCTGGATAACATCACCTGATCCAGCTGTATCTCTCTATATGTAAACATGTCCTGCCTGACGTTCTATGTATATGACGATGACCACATAGAAGGAAGGCTTGCTGGAAGAACGCAGCTGTAGTACACAGTATTAGCCTGCGGAGGTGACATCACAGTGAATGGGTCACATCCCACATATTTACCATCATCATCACCATTTATTTATATGGTGCCACTAATTCCGCAGCGCTGTACAGAGAACTCACTCACATCAGTCCCTGCCCCATTGGAGCTTACAGTCTAAATTCCGAGAGAGAGAAAGAGAGAAAGAGAGAGACAGACAGACTAGGGTCAGTTTGATAGCAGCCAATTACCCAACCTTTTTGGAGTGTGGGAGGAAACCGGAGCACCCGGAGGAAACCCACACAAACACGGGGAGAACATACAAACTCCACACAGATAAGACCATGGTCGGGAATCAAACTCATGACCCCAACACTGTGAGGCAGTAGTGCTAACCACTGAGCTACCGTGCTGCCCATGTAAAAAAGAGCCACCCATAATCTATGAAACTACCCCAGCAGGGGTAACTTTCTATTCTCTCAGTCTACCCATGGCAGGTTTATTTCGGTTATTTAGGTTTTTGTTTTGTCAGCTTAGTGGAGAACATAGATTGGGAATTACATTTACATTCGGGGGTGGGAGGACGTAGTATCATTTTGTGAGACATTAATGTCCTCTTACTTGGGGTCCGTAATACAGGTAGTGATTGGTAAAAGTCACACCTAATCACGCTTGTTACATGGAAACACAGGTATCTGAAATACCTAATGTTTGGCGCATTATTCTGGCTTCCGGCACTGTCCACACTCCATAGGAGGTGTGATAAGCTGGAGCACACCTAGGACAGCTTCACCTTCCCATTATCAACACACTGACCCTGCACCACATTATCACCCAGGTGTGTACCTGGCAGCTCTCTTGCTTATGCCCCCATTGTACAGCAATGCTCCTATCATTAACTAAACACAGGTAGGTCCCATCATAGGACTAACAATCCTTGTTCCCGCCAACACTCAGCTCTTGGAATAGGGAACCTCCGCAAGGGCTCTTCTAAAATCCCTGTGTGATCGGCCAATCCAGAGTCATTTGGGCTCACATTGAGATCAGCCCTTTCCCTGACATTACCTATTGGCGCCTGGGATCCATCTACACCACAGACCTGCAGGGTAACAATCCTCAAATCACAGGCGGGACACACAATCTGTAACAGTAACCGCACAGGTCCAGTCTGAACATATATTCCTCTCAGGTGCATTGTGGGAAAACCTTCATAAAATGCAATTACAGAAATAACCAAAACAGTCCATATATGTGGTTCAGTATAGCAACAATAACATATTTGTATCAACATTCAATGTAAACACCAACCACATCAATCGCAGGAGATTCCTCAAATACACAATTTGTTCTGCAAAGTTCATTTTCCGATCGGTCCCTTTATCTCGTGATTGTAAATGATTCATCAGTACAATGAGGCCTCAGTGATTAGCAGTCTGTGTCATGAGGCCATCAGTCTGCCATTACTAATATTACATTATATTTGGAAGTAACCTAATTATGCTGGATGTGAAATGCGTCACAGGAGACGGATCTTATTGTGCAGATGCTTCTCTGCAATTCATGGCTATTAACCCTTCAAACAGACTGATATATGGATGTGATACATTACTGGTAACACCTATTCTCTTGTTTTCCTTAACCAGGAAGAGAACTAATTATAAGCTCTTTGGGTAAGGGCCTCTTCTACCATCTTGTAAATGTAAGTTAGTTTGTATCTCTCCACCAGTAATCTGCACAGCGCTTCCTTGCTCATATTGCTCATATCGTATATAACGCTTTTTCAAGAGAGAACTGGGCCAGCATGTTTTGTTGTCTGGAATACTAAAATAAATAAAAGAGAATATAAGTGAGGAACGCAGGGTAGTGTTAGACAGGTAATTTTTCCCAACCCATGAAAAGCAGCGTTGATGAGTTTTTTTTACAATGAATTTTCCAAGCTGTTGTCAGACAAGCACTCATACAGCATGGGCGTTTCTATAGGTTACGAGTGATCATTAATTCAGAAAACCCAGGACTGTTACTGTGTGCTGGTAATGACAAAAGCATTAACCTGCCACGTGAATCACCCATCTGCCACAAGGTGCCACGTTTGGCTGGTTGAGAACCATAAATCTGAGGGGCCCCGAGCACTGCACCAGAGGTAACGTGTATGTTTGTTAATTTATAATCTGGGGAGGTCTGAGAGCACCACTCTATATAAGTGCACTAAACTGATGAAGGTATAATGGGGCTAATGGCCCCAGGTATAAATCTCTTTATTACATCACATGGTCCTGGAGCGGTCACGTACCCTCTAATGCATTAGATTGTAAGCTCTCGTGCCTCTCTTTGTTTGTATTTCTGCATTTACTTTGTCTACTGTGTATGTCCCTATTTTATATGTTCCCTGTTTTCCCCACTGTCCAGTGCTGCAGAGCTCTGTGTCGTCTTACACATTAACCACAATATTATATTCCATAGTACACAATAATATATATTACTATTATAATATATCAGTGTCAGCTTTATACTACAGACATGAACACAGGACATACAAGAGAGCGTATAGTGGGCGCTGATCCGGGTGACATAATGATGACACATTGACTGGGAACAATAAGTCTCCATCATGTACAATGTACGGTCAGAAGTCTGACATTTCCTAAACACCGATCACAACGTGGACCAGAAACGTCTGTGAGTTGTGTAGTTCATCATCAGCATTAATGTCCCTGGTGTCCCCTATAATGACAGATCTGTCCACACGGATGGCCACAGGAAACGTTACATAAAGGTACTATTTATGATGTACACTGCATTTGGTGACACTCCCCTGGGACCTCACCTGGTTTTGCACCTATAAGGAAATGACAGGTAAGCCCTGGCTATTAATGAGTTAATGTGTACATGATTGGACGGTGTTAGTGTGTTGTTCACAGTTTGCTTTGAAGATTTCACTCCTGTCCTTGTGTTCTTCACGCTGTTGAACAAATGTTTCCCTGCACACATTCAGAGGGTCACATTCACCTGCAGAGGACAAGAAGTCTCAGGCCTGTGTGACTGAGGGGAGCACTAAGTGTGGAGGGAGCAGTCTGTCATGTATCTGTCTGCCAGATGAAAGTAGCAGCTTTCTCCATCCTGTTTCTGGAAGGTGTCAGACTAAAGGAGCCCAGGGGAGAACCTCTGGATGTCCGTGGCCTCTACTGGTCCCTCTACCATCAAAGGCTCATCTCCCCGTTTTATGAAATCCTTGTCTTAGTGATCAAACACAGGGTCATGTGTGAGCTGTGGCTTCCATCAGCATCTTCCAGGCCCCAGGTGTGTATGGTTAGAGGTCTCTCTGGTATCAATTACAGCTCACAGCCGTTGGCCCCGGCCCACGTGCAGCTAGAATGTAAAGTAGCAATATGACAGCACCTCTGCAATACGGCCATGTGGGAGCTTAGCATACTACAACTCCCAGCATGCCCTCCTAATGGTTACAAGCTGGTATTGTAACCTCCCCCGTATGGATCTCTCATATATATAGCAGCACGGTGTTGTGTGGGTTTCCTCCGGGTGCTCCGGTTTCCTCCCACACTCCAAAAACATACTAGTAGGTTAATTGACTGCTATTAAATTGACCCTAGTCTCTGTCTCTATGTTAGGGAATGTAGACTGTAAGCACTATTGGCGCAGGGACTGAAGTGAGTGCGTTCTCTGTACAGCGCTGCGGAATTAGTGGTGCATTATAAATAAATGATGATGATATATCCCTCGACGTGTGAGATGGTAAATGATTGTGTAGCAGTTCCATAGAAGAAGAAGAGGAGGAGAGAGTTATCACTGCATCACGGACTTCTCCAAATGTTCAATTACAGAAAGAGCCTTATAACCCCCCACCCCTCCCCCCCCCCCCATTACATAGGGACATCAGACTCATTTACAGAGCAAATAAAATACATTGCAGCTCATTTATTTATGTGGAACTGAGCAGATTATTCCACCAAGAATGACGCAGCAAACTCCCATCTAAAGCAGCCGCTATTCACCCCATGCCAGGGGCAAACGCAGGATTTTTAGAGGGGGTTTCCAAATGTTTCATTTTGGAACAAAGCAAAAAAACCAATCAAAACAAAATCAAACTTGCAGCAATAAGCCGGCAACGGACACTTTTTTTGTAGTGAAATTGTTTTACTGTAAAAAAGAAGTTTGATTGAGTGTGAATATCTCCATACCACAAAGGGAACGTATGAATAGATTCTATTATAACATGACCAACGTGGTAAGTGACCCTACAGGCAGTGATGACTCCACACCAGTTACTATACACATTGCACACTGAAAGTAAGAAGGAGAGTTATATAGTTACATTTATCATCCTGTATGTGCCCTGGCATTGTAACTAAATAATTAAGGAATTTTACCAGTTATTTTTAGATTTTGATCAGGGGCCCTGATGACCCAATCCCACACAGTATCTAATCTCATGGAGTCTCAATCCTGCTCATGAAACAAGCGGCGGTCTCTCATTCTGAGTAGTTGAACCTGAGACGATTTTACAGTCAGAGGGGCCCAGGGCAATGTAGCAATGGCTATGTATAACATGGACACAACATAAAGAGAAGTGGTACTGTGCAGTATATATGTATAACATGGACACAACATAAAGAGAAGTGGTACTGTGCAGTATATATGTATAACATGGACACAACATAAAGAGAAGTGGTACTGTGCAGTATATATGTATAGCATGGACACAACATATATAGAAGTGGTACTGTGCAGTATATATGTATAACATGGACACAACATAAAGAGAAGTGGTACTGTGCAGTATATATGTATAACATGGACACAACATAAAGAGAAGTGGTACTGTGCAGTATATATGTATAACATGGACACAACATAAAGAGAAGTGGTACTGTGCAGTATATATGTATAACATGGACACAACATAAAGAGAAGTGGTACTGTGCAGTATATATGTATAGCAGGGACACAACATATATAGAAGTGATACTGTGCAGTGTATATATGTATAACATGGACACAACATAAAGAGAAGTGGTACTGTGCAGTATATATGTATAGCATGGACACAACATATATAGAAGTGATACTGTGCAGTGTATATATGTATAACATGGACACAACATATATAGAAGTGGTACTGTGCAGTGTATATATGTATAACATGGACACGACATATATAGAAGTGGTACTGTGCAGTGTATATATGTATAACATGGACACAACATATATAGAAGTGGTACTGTGCAGTGTATATATGTATAACATGGACACGACATATATAGAAGTGGTACTGTGCAGTGTATATATGTATAACATGGACACGACATATATAGAAGTGGTACTGTGCAGTGTATATATTTAAAGCATAAACATGACATAAATAGCAGTGCTACTGCGCAGTGTATATATGTATAACATGGACACAACATAGATAGAGGTGGTACTGTGCAGTGTATATATGTATAGTGTGAACATGACATAAATAGAAGTGGTACTGTGCAGTGTATATATGTACAGCATGAACATGACATAAATAGAAGTGGTACTGTGCAGTGTATATATGTACAGCATGAACATGACATAAATAGAAGTGGTACTGTGCAGTATATATATGTATAGTATGAACATGACATAAATAGAAGTGGTACTGTGCAGTGTATATATGTATAGCATGGAAATTACATAGAGAAGTGGTACTGTGCAGTGTATATATGTATAGCATGGAAATGACATAGAGAAGTGGTACTGTGCAGTGTCCATACATTCAGCATAACAAAACAATTCACAATTGCCCAGCACTAACCATCAGACTGCAGTGCTAAAAGGACATATATTGTCTGTATTTTCTGTGCCACACAAACACTAGATACAAAAGTGTAAACATAATACACTAGAGATAATGTAACAGCGACCATTTTGTTGAGGCCAATGTTCATGAAAACCTATGCAGACATTGTGTTATAGTAGCTTTAATATACCTACTAACTGGGAGGTTCCATGATTAGAGAAAGAGGGGCTTCTGGGTAAGTGGTAATTGTGCCCCTGCATGTTACAGATGGATGGACTGCGATGAGCATGTTGTACACATCACTCACAGTAATGATTGTATCATATATCCCCAATAACAGTAACTAGTAACCAACCATTGTGGGTCCCCTTAGGACTTAATCTTCACTTGACACAAATCTTGTTAAAGACAAATGAAGTATATCTCCCCTGTCAATATTTAAAGAGAACAGTTTATTTATTAATAAACAAACAAACATAATCACGGCACAATCCTAAACAGGAAACCGCTCTGCAATACGCAGAGACAGAGCGTTAAATGGGTCTCAGCCAAACCGATCTCTCCACATGAATTCTGTAAGATATGTTGGAACAAATCACGGAGAGCAGCCCTGGTACGAGCCTTACATTTATTACAGTGATACTCTATATGCTGCGTGTGGGCACCAGTTGGAGAAACGAATCAAAACTTTCATCACTGTGATTGACACGTTCATGACTCAAATTCGGTACCGGTTGAATATTGTTGTAGGCAGTCCAGGAGGTAAATTTATCAAGCTGCGGGTTTGAAGAAGTGGAGATGTTGCCTATAGCAACCAGATTCTAGTTATCATTTATTTAGTACATTCTATAACATGACAGCTAGGATCTGATTGGTTGCTATAGGCAACATCTCCTTTTTCAAGCCCGCGCTATATACCCCCAGCAATCAATGTGCGCCGTTGAACCTGGGCGCACCACACGTCGTATAACACTTCTGTCAGATACAACATCCATGTACCCAACAGCTGGCGTTCTTACCGTGTCCAAATATTTCGCGATCTGGGACACGACCGCGTTGGTACTTTATTTTCAGACTATAACGAGAACATAACCTTCACTTGAGCTGATACATTTATCCCGAAGACCTTCAAGTGTGTTGACAATTACTCTTCACATCTTTAAATGTTTGTAAAGAAAAATAAATTCCCCTTATTACGTGTTCTGAATATGTTTGTTTATTACACTCTTATTTTAGGTTTAATTAGTGGAAATTGCCTGAGGTACCGCTGACTGTGTAACCTGCTTTAGTCATTACTCTTACTGAATCCCATGGAGTGTAAGCTGTGAGCGGGGCCTTCTGACCGCTCTGTATTATCCAGTATTGTTTATTACTGTGTTTGTAAAGCGCTGCGGGATATGCTGGCTCTATATAAATAAATGTTGATGATGATGATTACATTTTTTGGTAATAAAATACGGCTTATTTATATATGAAATAACCCAACAAGGCTACACTGGGGATCTCGTTATTACAAATCCCATCATTTTATTTCCATTTCTCTATTAAGTCGCCTGTTTTGTGCACAGTCATAACCACCCACATGAAACACACGACTTCTGAATACTGATTACCACCATCTCCATACTGCCGATGTCTCTTCAGCGGAATCAGAAGCGACTCTCTGTCTTCCATGATTATAATATATATATATATATATATCTCTTACGGTTTCATCTGTCCATAAACTGTGCACTTTATAGCGCCTACCTCATGCTCTATAAGGAGAGCCCTGATCCGCCCACCATCTATACTGTGTGTCCAGCAGCAGCTTTCTGCTCTAATCAATTTGTGCATCTGTTGACTGGACAGACAAGAGCAGAAAGTGATGGATAAGGTCGGTATGTAAATGTGCCCCATTGTGTATGGCCAGAAGTGGGAATACCAGTAGCCGTGTGCCAGACCAGTGGGCACGTGTGGTTATCACCGCTGCTTGACTAGGGGATCAATATAACACACTTCTTATCTGCCCCCTTGAAATGATAATCAGGGAGATGACCCCAAGGTCTCAGGCAGCCGGCCTCCCATCAATCATTAACCCCGTATGGCTGTCCTAGCAGAAAAGAACACACTTCTTTGTGGCGGGACAGCGGAAGGGGTTAATAAATTAGCTTTTTCATTTGAATGAAGTGAAATGGAATCTAGTTTGTATTGTCCCCAAGGAGAAGTTCAGCGGGATCTGCTGACAAAGAGGGAGGCGACCTTTGACCTGTGAAGTGGGTCCCTCTGTTGTCACAGTGGCACAGACAGAAGGGACCCACAAAATGATTAAGGGGCCTCTGACCCCATAGGAGTGTCTTCTTTATTACCAGGTTGCTGACCATGACGTCGGCCCCCGCTTTGCAGGGCACAGTGTCAGGGGTGAGCAGATGCAGAACAGCCACAAAGGGTTAACATGTGGTGTGCTGGTCAGCTGATTGTAGTCAACATTTCCTTATCTTCAAAGGCCTGATATCAGGGCTAATGGAGACCATGCTCAGGAGAGAGGGGATTAATACCAGTTATAACATGAAAGGGCTGACATGACACTGGTGATCCGCTCACCTTCCCCAGTCTGCTCCCACTTATAGATCTATCTCACGCTATACATAAAGGTATAATACATGATTTACTGCCAGGGAAAGAAACATACATGTACACACACCATGGACCCGGCTTCTATAAAACACAAAGGTAGAGAAGTTACCGGTCTAGATTACTATGTCGTTACGACAAAAACATGTTATGTGCCCCGGTAGATTGGAAGCTGTAATGGGGCAGGGACTAATGTGAATGACTCCATATTCTCTGTACAGCGCTGCGTAATATGATTGGCGCTATATAAATAATAACTTCATTCAGTGCAAGGTTGCCCAAAGCACTTTGTTACTAATATATGTACTATTCTTGATGTCTAAAGGCTTATAGCAAACTGTCTGCAATTTTGAATAACATTGACGTTTCCTGCATTGTGAGAGATCTCCATCCATTCTTTTATCTTACAGCAGCCAACAAACCACCCCAACACCCCAAATAATAAAATGTTCCATATTTGCATTTATTGTATCTACCCTTTATGTTCTTGTTTTGTGGATATCCCTGTTTTCCCCAATGGCCAGTGCTGTGGAGCATTGTGGTGCTTTACATAGCAATCACAAGAATCATTAGTGTAATATTAGAGTTAATCACTCTCAGACTGCACTATGCTTTATCCTAGGCCGGCTTTCCCCTGCTGTAAGGTACAAGGGACACCGGTCCAGAACAAGTTTACAGACTGTGCTATGCTCTCTCACTGGACGGCTGTCTCCCCGTAAGGTACAAGGGACACCAGCTCAGGACAAGCTCTCAGACTGCGCTATGCTCTCTCACTGGACGGCTGTCTCCCCGTAAGGTACAAGGGACACCGGCTGGGACAAGCTCTCAGACTGTGCTATGCTCTCTCACTGGACGGCTGTCTCCCCGTAAGGTACAAGGGACACCGGCTGGGACAAGCTCTCAGACTGTGCTATGCTCTCTCCTAGGCCGGCTGTCTCCCCCAGTAAGGTACAAGGGACACCAGCTCAGGACAAGCTCTCAGACTGTGCTATGCTCTCTCCTAGGCCGGCTGTCTCCCCCAGTAAGGTACAAGAGACACTGGCTGGGACAAGCTCTCAGACTGCGCTATGCTCTCTCCTAGGCCGGCTTTCTCCCCCAGTAAGGTACAAGGGACACCAGCTCAGTACAAGCTCTCAGACTGCGCTATGCTCTCTCCTAGGCCGGCTTTCTCCCCCAGTAAGGTACAAGGGACACCAGCTCAGTACAAGCTCTCAGACTGCGCTATGCTCTCTCCTAGGCCGGCTTTCTCCCCCAGTAAGGTACAAGGGACACCGGCTCAGGACAAGCTCTCAGACTGTGCTATGCTCTCTCCTAGGCCGGCTGTCTCCCCCAGTAAGGTACAAGGGACACTGGCTGGGACAAGCTCTCAGACTGTGCTATGCTCTCTCCTAGGCCGGCTGTCTCCCCCAGTAAGGTACAAGGGACACCGGTCCGGAACAAGTTTACAGACTGCGCTATGCTCTCTCCTAGGCCGGCTTTCTCCCACTATAAGGTACAAGGGACACCGGCCCAGGACAAGCTCTCAGACTGCGCTATGCTCTCTCCAGAGCTGGTTTCCTTACTGCTCTCCAGCTGGGCCTGGGGGAGAGGATAATGTATAAACACTACTAAGCTTTACTAAAAACTGTATCCCAGGCCAGGGCCACCGGAGTCACAGGGGGGCCCCGTGCGGTAGAGCACAAGTTGCTTTGAAGTAAAACAAATAAAAATATCATATAGGGATCTGATGATGGATCTTTAAAGCACAAATATGTATCCTACATACAATATGTAATCTTCAGTCTATAGTGGGCCGACGTCACTGCATTTACTGGGGCAGCACGGTGGCTCAGTGGTTAGCACTTCTGCCTCACAGCACTGGGGTCATGAGTTCAATTACCGACCATGGCCTTATCTGTGTGGAGTTTGTATGTTCTCCCCGTGTTTGCGTGGGTTTCCTCCGGGTGCTCCGGTTTCCTTCCACACTCCAAAAAACATACTGGTAGGTTAATTGGCTGCTAACAAATTAACCCCAGTGTGTGTGTGTGTGTGTGTGTGTCTGTGTGTGTGTCTGTGTATGTATGTGTTAGGGAATTTAGACTGTGAGCTCAAATGGGGCAGGGACTGATGTGAATGAGTTCGCTGTACAGCGCTGCGGAATTAGTGGCGCTATATAAATAAATAAATGATGATGATGATGATTTACTTCCCAGCACTGACTACCACAACAATTAGTGCACTCTGCAGGAAACCTCATCAGTGACCAGACACAATCTACAGTGACTCTGACACAAGCAGTTAGTGTGATTAGCTTTCTCTTAATAGGCTAAAAATGCAATGTTCAGTGAGGACAGCGATACTATCTGCTCTTAATAAGCATGTCCTGAAGTTCATGACACTCCAATCACTGCCAACACTACGCAGACCTTCTATTCAGGGAGCTGTCTCTAATGAGACTGCCGTCTTTCCGGTCCAGCCCATCTTTCTATACAGATGAGTTGTGTCTCTGATGTATATTTATGGCACCAAGAAATATTGGGAAGACTTTGATGTACTGAAGGCTTCCTGTCTTTAATAAGATCTTGGTCAATGCCCATATGTGAGATATTAGGAGGTGGGCTTCCTCCCCCCTTCCTCACTGATAATGCCCTCCAGGTCAGTGCCCCATTTATCACTGCGCCTTCCCTGACCTGTCTCTACCAGGACCCTGCAACATCCAGGATGAGGTTACACAGGAAAACTCTTATCCCGAATCTTCCTAAGTCCATCTGTTAGCAGCCGTTAACCCTGCGCTCACGTCCTTCTGCTCACGGTATACAGTTACACTGACAGTATGTTCCCATTATTGGAGCTGGGAATTTCTAACTAAAATGTATCAGTGGCCTGAAAAAAAAAAAATCAATGTTTTACTTTTCCTGACAACACTAAAATATTTATGGCACAGTAAGAGCAGGACGGGAGTTATGTAAACAGGGATTTGGGAAGATTGGAGAGATGGGCTTGTAAAGCACAGATGTAACATAGACAAATGTGTGGGAAGAGCAGACACCATTAACTTACATGTAGACTGGTACATAATACTAATAACAGCAGTGATGCAGAGTGCCTATATTAATATTATATATATATATAATGTATATTACTATGCAGGCATGAGCATGCTGTATCTCTGGAGCTCATTCACTATGAACATTAAAATGAAATTAGCACTTTGTTTATACTTCATCAGCAATTATTTATATAGCGCCATCAAATTCCGTAGCGCTTCACAATTGGAAACAAACATAGTAATAAAATATAACTGGGTAATACAGACAGACAGAGAGGTAAGAGGGTCCTGCTCACAAGCTTACAATCTCTGGGATCATGTATTTCTGCCCTTTACTCCACATACACAACATATACAGTCATGGCCAAAAGTTCTGAGAATGACACAAGTATTGGTTGTCACACAGTTTGCTGCTTCGGTGTTTTTAGACCTTTTTGTCAGATGTTGCTATGTTATACTGAATAAAATTACAAACATTTCATAAGTGTCAAAGGATTTTATTGATAACTACATAAAATTTATGCAAAGAGTCAATATTTGCAGTGTTGACCCTTCTTTTTGAAGACCTCTGCAATTCGCCCTGGCAGCTGTCAATCAACTTCTGGGCCACATACTGACTGATGGCCGCCCATTCTTACCTAATCAGTGCTTGGAGTTTGTCAGAATTTGTGGGTTTTTATTTTTTTGTCCACCCACCTCTTGAGGATTGACCATCATCATCATCATCAACATTTATTTATATAGCGCCAGCAAATTCCGTAGCGCTTTACAATTGGGAACAAACATTAATAAGACAATACTGGGTAATACATACAGACAGAGAGGTAAGAGAACCCTGCTCACAAGCTTACAATCTATAGGACAATGGGAGTTAGAAACACAAGGGCATGTGCTACATCATATTGCACAATGGACCAGCCAGACTGCAAAGGTAAAATTACTGAGTGGGCTGTGTGTGTACCAATGTTGGTCAGAAGGTTGTTGTCTTGCGTTAGCTGTGTAGCAGATGGCAATAGGGTAATCTGGGGAAATTAAGATGATGGTTGAGGAATATCATAACCTTGTCTGAAGAGGTGGGTTTTCAGTGAACGCTTGAAGGTTTGAAGACTAGAGGAAAGTCTTACTGTGCGAGGGAGGGAATTCCACAAAGTAGGTGCAGCCCGGAAAAAATCCTGTAACCGAGAAGGGAGGATGTGATGAGAGTGGAGGAGAGACGTAGATCTTGTGCAGCACAGAGGTGTCGAGTAGGGAGATATTTCGAGACAAGTGAGGAGATGTATGTCGGTGCAATTTTGTTAATGGCCTTGTATGTTAGTAGAAGAATTTTATATTGGATTCGTTGAAATACAGGCAGCCAATGTAGAGACTGACAGAGTGGCTCAGTAGAGGAAGAACGGTTAGTAAGGAAAATCAGTCTAGCCGCTGCGTGCAAAATAGATTGTAGGGATTCAAGTCTGACTTTGGGAAGACCAGTAAGGAGGGAATTGCAATAGTCGATGCGGGAGATGATGAGTGCATGAATTAATGTTTTTGCAGATATGTGCGTATTCTGGAAATGTTCTTTAGGTGTATGTAACATGATCCCACAAGTTCTCAATGGGATTAAGGTCTGGGGGAGTTTCCTGGCCATGGACCCAAAATTTCAATGTTTTGATCCCCGAGCCACTTAGTTATCACTTCTGCCTTATGGCAAGGTGCTCCATCATGCTGTACAAGGCATTGTTCATCACCAAACTGTTCTTGGATGGTTGGGAGAAGTTGTTCTTGGAGGATGTTTTGGTACCAAAACATCCTCCAGGCATATTCATGGCTGTGTTCTTAGGCAAAACTGTGATTGAGCCCACTCCCTTGGCTGAGAAGCATTGGATGAGTTGTCACCAAAATACAGTAACCGGCAGTACCAGATATCTCTCCCCACCAGATAGTAAATCATTGTACATAAGGGTGAAAACTGCGTGGTCTTATAGTGCAACATGTTCTGGTATCTGAGTGGAAGCCGATACATGCGTCTCGTGACATACATGTGATATACATGTACTGTACATTACAGAAACATACAACATATACATGCAGCAATGTTATACCAAGGCATAGCAACCAGGGCTATAAATCACACTCAGAAGAGCAGGGTAATGCTTGCACAAATAGATAGGAAAGTATATAATAGTAATACTTCAATATTTTCATTTCTGTATCCAAAGGAATAACATAGCCCTGCTGTGAAATATAGGTGGTGCATTATTTCATATTTCTTATGTTTATTAAACTGTGACCCATACATAGAAAACATGATTAATAAGTGGTTTACTAGTTGGTAGAACGCAATAGACTTGCAGACATGGAGATATATTTTTTTAGGCCCTGATGTTAGATCACAACCAGCGTAGGGTTAAACCTGCACCTGGGTATTGTAGGTACAGACAGACATCTAAGGCTCACATTATGGTGTCAATATATTATTATTACATTTGCCACTTTGCCAGCAACAAGTTTGAAACAATGTAACAACTTTATATTTATATAAAGATCCTTCCATAGTGCCCCAGTATCTCCTATAAACATACTATATCTAGTGGTGAGAAACATGAAAAACTGAATATAGTGTAGAGATAACATCTAAATAAGCCATAAAATGGAATTCTAGTAACTAGACTGGAGTCACATTAGAGGACTATATATAAGGAGTAGCAATAAAAACACAGGAAATGTTATTTTTGGCCCCTCTCCCTGGGTCCTCCATCTGCTACTAATCACACAGTTAACCCAGTAATGTCAGAAATCTGCCACTGTATATAATTACATAGGAAATGGGACAGGATTGGGAAGCTTGGGGGGAGGGGGAATGGGGCAATAGGAGAGAACGTTACAGAACGTGGGGGGGGGGGGGGCATTTATACAAAGGCATTTGGGGAAGTAGATCACAGGCCGTTGAGAGGGTGGTGAAATGATTCACAGACTAAACCTTCAGAAGATAGAAAGAGAGGAAGCATTATTTAAAAAAGAAGAAATAGGAATAGTATTATCTCAGTGCAGGAGGAGACTTACTGGGTTCATATTGCTACAATACACATTTATACTTACAATGTATCCTGCAGGGCTAAGTGACACAGTGAACACCTAAGTAATACCACACAAACACAACCTGACAAAGGACTACTGTAACTACCGGGAGATAAGATCTGCATATTGCTCTGCCTGTCACGGTGACACACCATTAACCATCAAATCATCCGATCCGATCTTCTCGGTTGTTAAAGAGACATCACACATGTGGGTGACAACAGATCCAATGTAATCTACACGACCAAATCAATCAGATCCTAAAGGATCAGACTGACGCTGCCTGAAGAGTGTATATTAGATAGTGATTGTGTATTTCTGCTCAGCAATGTGTGAGAAATAATTCTTATTATCTCATATAAAGATGGGATTTAGAATGATAGGGCTGTAAACCTGTTGCCTTAGTTGTAAATTGATGTAATTGTAGATATATACAATACGATCCTCTGTAATAGACAACGTAGAGATACCTAATCATGTGCTACTATAGGATGAAGGGAGAAATCTGACCAGTTTGTGTTAACTGTGTTTTTATTTCCCAATATTTCATTATATTTTAATAATTATTATCCAATATGTAGAAATTGCAAACATTTTATACAGTGCTGTGCTAGTCCCAGAATAATACAGCACAATCACTTGGGGCTCTAGAACAAAGGCACATTGTTCTGGGGCTCCTAAATGTCAATGGCACATTGACAACTGGGGCCCCAAAATAATGGCAAACTGAGACTGGGGCCCCAAAATAATGGCAACCTGAGACTTGGGCTCACAGAACAATGGCACACTGACACTAGGGGTCCCAGAACAATGGCACACTGACACTAGGGGTCCCAGAACAATGGCACGCTGACACCAGGGGTCCCAGAACAATGGCACACTGACACTAGGGGTCCCAGAACAATGGCACGCTGACACCAGGGGTCCCAGAACAATGGCACTCTGACACTAGAGGCCCCAGAACTATGGCACACTGACACCAGGGGCCCCAGAACAATGGCACGCTGACACTAGAGGCCCCAGAACTATGGCACACTGACACCAGGGGTCCCAGAACAATGGCACGCTGACACCAGGGGCCCCAGAACAATGGCACACTGACACCAGGGGTCCCAGAACAATGGCACGCTGACACCAGGGGCCCCAGAACAATGGCACATTGACACCAGGGGCCCCAGAACAATGGCATTCTGACACCAGGGGCCCCAGAACAATGGCACGCTGACACCAGGGGTCCCAGAACAATGGCACGCTGACACTAGAGACCCCAGAACTATGGCACACTGACACCAGGGGCCCCAGAACAATGGCACGCTGACACTAGAGGCCCCAGAACTATGGCACACTGACACCAGGGGCCCCAGAACAATGGCACGCTGACACCAGGGGTCCCAGAACAATGGCACGCTGACACCAGGGGCCCCAGAACAATGGCACGCTGACACTAGAGGCCCCAGAACAATGGCACGCTGACACCAGGGGCCCCAGAACAATGGCACGCTGACACCAGGGGTCCCAGAACAATGGCACGCTGACACAAGGGCCCCAGAACAATGGCACGCTGACACTAGAGGCCCCAGAACTATAGCACACTGACACCAGGGGCCCCAGAACAATGGCACGCTGACACCAGGAGCCCCAGAACAATGGCACGCTGACACTAGAGGCCCCAGAACAATGGCACGCTGACACTAGAGGCCCCAGAACAATGGCACGCTGACACCAGGGGCCCCAGAACAATGGCACGCTGACACCAGGGGTCCCAGAACAATGGCACGCTGACACCAGGGGCCCCAGAACAATGGCACGCTGACACTAGAGGCCCCAGAACTATAGCACACTGACACCAGGGGCCCCAGAACAATGGCACGCTGACACCAGGGGCCCCAGAACAATGGCACGCTGACACCAGGGGCCCCAGAACAATGGCACGCTGACACTAGAGGCCCCAGAACAATGGCACGCTGACACCAGGAGCCCTAGAACAATGGCACGCTGACACCAGGGGTTCCAGAACAATGGCACGCTGACACCAGGGGCCCCAGAACAATGGCACACTGACACTAGAGGCCCCAGAACTATAGCACACTGACACCAGGGGCCCCAGAACAATGGCACGCTGACACCAGGGGCCCCAGAACAATGGCACACTGACACCAGGGGCCCCAGAACAATGGCACGCTGACACCAGGAGCCCCAGAACAATGGCACACTGACACCAGGGGCCCCAGAACTATGGCACGCTGACACTAGAGGCCCCAATACAATGAAACTGACGAATAATTACGCGATCTGCAAAACAAGTCTGATTATGTCATTTATTTAGCAAAATACCTAAACAATCACACCGGGGTCCAGTATTTTACAAATAGTATTGTGCTGTACACAGGGAAGAAGCTGGAGTCAGTGCTGTATTGCATTGGTTACAAGGACAGTTCTACTAATATATCTAATGCAGATGGTTCATGCTGCAGGGTAACGTTAAAGGGACCAATTAAAAATCACAAATCCCATATTTGTGCCTCCTAAAACCTGAGAACAGTACATGGTTTGGGGTCCTTACATTTGGGAGAACTAAACAAACACATTTCTGGGAATTTTCTCAGTGTGTAAAAGTAACTATAGGAAGATTTAATGGAAAGTGTCTTTAAATAAACAGCTAGTTATTTCTATACCCCCCTAGATGGTGTAAACAAACTACAACACAGCAAGAGAACATAAGAGAAGGGGCCAGTACAGACATGAGTGCATATGAAAGTCTGTGTATATACTCGGTGCTGATCTGTTCATCTGCTCTATAGATCATGGTGAGCGAGAGCTGTGTGATTGGCCTGCTGGTCTCCTAGTTATCAGGCTGGTTTAGAAGCAGTGACACCAATGTGACGTACCCTTACTCATTGATTCAGCTGTCAGACGGGCACAGTCAATAATCAGATTGCGGACTTTGAGACGGCCTCACGGTATCAGGGATTAAGTAGGTGAGCTACAGCTTGTAGGACGTATACGAGGCATTACATCAATAATACAAGTGGAGATTGCTGCGCTCAGATATTATCACTCTGCTGATGTTTCTGCCTAGAGAAATTCCATCCAACAATAAGAATTGTTGTTTATCTATTTTGCAGTGAAAGTACATGGTCAGCTCCTGCAGAGAATCCAGGACAGACACCACTGTAACCTCCGTCAGTAACTTCCCCTATATCTGCAGCCCCCCTCTCAATATTTATCAGCCATCTTCTCATTTGTAAGGCACAAGATTTACCTCTTGAAACAAATGGAAGTCTCTTGACCTCTGTGACTAGCACTTGTAATGAAAGCACTTTTACTGCCAGGTTTGCAGACTTCTTCTCTCCACTTGGATTGCAAGCTCTGCAGATCCACATCTATATCTTCCAGTTTACTTCTTTCTGCCGTGTTGAGTGACTTTGGTTTGAAGTATCTTATTAAATGCAAACACAGAACGCTTGCACACAGATTGTATACATGTAAATATAGTGAAATAAGTTATAGGGAAGCCATGTAACTTGGAAACAGGCCTCAAATGAACCGGCTGGAGGCTTGTAACGTGTTCTTTAAGGGGATGTGCCGGCACTAATATGTTTTCTATTATTATTTATCTTTATGGATTTTTAGTATTTCTGTAACAGTTAGGTTCACATTGAACAGCAAATGTATCCTCTTAGCTGAATGAATGGGTCACAAGGCTACTCCCACAATCTACTGTATGACGAGCGGATTATCCAACCAATAAGGAAACCTCTGGAAACAGAAAGGAAATATGAGGAATAGAAGAGAAACAATAGTATCTTTACTGAACAAGGATCCTTGCAAGCAGATAGCGCCAAATCCTAGAACAAAAAAAATTCTATACATTCATCCCTTCTCCATTGGGAAAATACAAAGAAGAAATAAACTACAGTGTTAGTGTCCCTTTAGCAGACAGATGTACAACCGGCAGTAAGCAGGACAGATACAGGGGATCTGGGACAGAAATTGTACCTTCGTTGTATTTCTCTGCCGGTGCCCAAGTTACCCTGTATCTGTCTTGTGGCTGCAGGAGTGTGACTGACAGTCTTGCAGTGATTGATCCCGCTACACTCTGACTGCAGCTGTATACATGTAAATATAGTGATCATGATCTTGTCATGTACTGGCCATAGGTGGACAAAACACATATCCTGTAACCCTGCTGCTCCCTTCTGCTATGGTAGTTCAGCTGAGTAGGGGTAAGAGTGTTACAGAGATGAGGAGGGGCCTATATGATGTGACCACACCTCCTACATGGCACATTGCTTCTATCACACTGCTGAGAGATATGGCACAACTGCAAAAGCCCTCTCTTCCTGCAGGAAATTCTACGTACTTTACATTTTTATGAAGATTAACGTTTTATAGTAGCCCCATCATATGAGAACAATCCCCCAATGTGTCCCTCACCCAACTCCAGCAGTAGTACTGGGGGTAACCATATATGCTCAGGAGGTGGGTTACTCCTTCCACCAAAATGTTCACATTTGTTGTGCAGAAACAGTCTACCAATGTGACATTCACGTGTATTATTATTATTGTTTATTCATACAAAGATAAACTTTCTCTGCCTGGTAAATGTGGATAAATCACAGAGGATCTGGTAGTTGACTATAATCTGTATTTCTAGTCTGAAGGGGGCATCTCCCCTCTGCTGACACCAGCCACAAAGGAAGACTTTGCATTCTTGGTTATTAGAAGATACTGAAAGCACAGAGGTGTTAATCCCACTCATAATAGAGACCAACCCCCAATGTGTTGCTCTCAGCCTCTCTGCCTGCTGTCAGGGAAGGGTTAATGAGAGTCCTGGCAGATGGCGGGCAGCCTCGCCCCCTTCCTTTGTCTGTACAGGTGAGGCTAGGGCTGGCAGGTAGGAGTAGGTGGGTGTGAGGGGAGGGGGACAGCTGGCACACTGTATATTCAGCAAATAAACTGCTACTTCCTTATTTTTTGGCGCCAGATTCAAACAAGACAGTTCTGGTATCTGGAAATATCCGCCCTGACTACAAATACATAGGTGTGCAAACATAAGACACGCACAGGCCTGGCGAGGACAGAGGGGGAGGGCAGACAGGGCAGCTCTCAGACATCGCTGTGCAGTGTTTGCTCTATGTCATTATGAATGACGTTTTGTTATTATTCCAACTCTGGAGTCTGCATTGAGGAGGTCCTGGGCCCCTAAGGTGCAGTGTGTATGTAGACGTGAGCTGTAGTCCCGCAGCTTCACCTGAAACACAGACAACCCAGACATTCTCCTCCATCATTATAGGGGCACTAAGAGAGGCGTCAGTCAGCTCACGTTAACCACACACATATCAATCTGTTCCATCCATTTACAGTCACATCACTATACAATTAAATGTTACAATCCAATCAGATTGCAAGCAAAGAAATGAGCATTTGTGTCATACACATTACAGCCTGAAAGGACACATTGTAGATCGAAGCCAATTGTTGCACCGTTAAAATACACTCTCGTCAATAAGGTTCAATCTGATCACGGTCGGCTGAAAATCTCCCACTAAAATCGGATATATGTATTGATTTGTCCACGCACACACATCAATGGTTTAACAATTGCATAGGAAAGGATGATACTGAATGAGATTACAACACAGACCTGGATAATGATCACATAACACATGGAATGACAATTATTGTCAGGAATAGAGGATATGGGACACTTAAAGCTGTTGTGTCTAAAAGTTACGGAGACTTATTTCACACAAGACAACTACCCCCTGACCAACACTGTTGTGTGACAGGATCATTTAGCTTACAAATCACTGTTACCTTTGCGGTCTGGCTGGACCCAAATGCAAAATATAGACTTCACTTCATGTATCAAACTCCCATTGTCCCACAGAGTGTAAGCTTGCGAGCAGGGACTTCTCACCTCTTTGTCTGTTTTACCCAGTTTGTTTATTAGTTTACTGTGTTTGTCCCCAATTGTAAAGCGCTACGCAATATGTTGGCGCTATATAAATAAATGATGATTATGATGATAATGTACAAAGTGTGGCCCCGGCTCCACAGACCTACAAATGGCAATGTAACATCAGGAATCACGCATCCATTGGTGAGATACGATGACGGCAGCTACAGGAAGGGTAAATCTAGCACCTGTCGGTGGGGGCAGCAGTACAGGGGTGTAGGTGTTATTTACTATAGGTGGCTGGAGAAGAATCTGCCTTAAGAGACCAACAAAGACATGATTTTGGGCTACGGAAGGAGATATATAAATGAGGACAAAGGGGAGGAGATGATATATTTGAGGGGTGCCAGAGTTTATGCAGGAAATGATTGGACAGCACAGTGGCCTAGTGGTTAGCACGTCTGCCTCACAGCACTGGGGTCATGAGTTCGATTCCCGACCATGGCCTTATCTGTGTGGAGTTTGTATGTTCTCCCTGTGTTTGCGTGGGTTTCCTCCGGGTGCTCCGGTTTCCTCCCACACTCCAAAAACATACTGGTAGGTTAATTGGCTGCAATAAAAAAAAAAAAAAAAAATTGACCCTAGTCTCTGTCTGTCTCCCTCTCTGTCTGTCTTTGTGTGAGTGTGTGTATATATTAGGGAATTTAGACTGTAAGCTCCAATGGGGCAGGGACTGATGTGAATGAGTTCTCTGTACAGCGCTGCGGAATTAGTGGCACTATATAAATAAATGATGATGATGATGATGATGATGACCTGCAAATGTATATGAAAAACCCACCAGTAAAATGACTGTGCAAGTCCTTATTGTAAGCAGAAAGTTATACAGAAGCCACAAGTCCACCTATGTACATGTTTATGGTGTAAAACTGCATCCAACAGGGGAATAACGTGAAAATCAGTGCAAACAAATCACTATACTGTGAGTAAATGATCTGTAACTGGACTTCTCTCCAATGCAACCTGGATGCATTCTGCTGGTATATGTGTTAGAACGGCTGCAAGAGAACGATTCCATGTGAAATGTGGATTGTGACCATCTGCATGTGCTCTAGAAGATGAGCGACAAAGTCAAAACTGGAAATACGCTCGGAGAAATATTCGTCTTGGTCCACATTGGAATTCAGAATTTCTCACATTCTACTGGCGGAATTACGCTTTACCACGCAGTAGACTGAAAGGATCGTCACCCCTCCAGTTCTATTCATAGACTGCAAATTCTATAAAATGCAGCGTGGAATCCAGAGATTATAATGACTGGAACTTCTCCCCTCTGAGAAGCAGCCAGTTCCACTGTGAAAGTGAATTCACACACAACATAGTATTCTGCATTCTCAGCTACGTGAATTCCACTACTCTGCTTCTTATATAGACTGTTATATCATGTACCACATTGTGTAATCAATGCTGAAACAGAGCTTTTACAACACATCAATATTTATCTGAGACACTAATAAAAGATGACTTATCCACCAGCAAATGCACTAAAGGATCAGACCAGCTGTGATCACTTCCCAGCAGCTTGTACAGTGATGAACATGGGAGAACATAACTGTGCGATGGGGTCCTGCTCCCAGCCGTCTTATACACCGTAGGAGCCACACGGGGCCCCAACCTCTATCATCCTGTCCCCACGCAGCCATGGAGATAGGGCCTAAGAAATAGATTATTAGCTCCTTCTTCCACGTGTTACAGAGTCTGACTCTATACGGACTGATCTGAGAATCACCAGCGCTCAGTCCCTTCACCCCCATTTATCTCCCCCTCACCCCTCTCTATTTTGCTCTACTTATGATCTTGTAAAAACAACTCTAAGGATTAGGGCTCAGGACGGGTGTTTTACATGGTGCTTTTATGTTTATTTTCTTTGTATATTTTTATTTTATTGTTGTTTTGTTATTTGTTGTTGCACTGGTTTATATATTCTGCATTGGTGGTGTGATGTGTTCACAATAATATTAAAGGCTTTTAACCACTTCTCTTTCAGAGGCAGAAAAGGTTAATGGTTAAACAGTGGCAAGTAGGGATTTACTATCAGCGGTGTTACTGTAACAAGGGTCCTGCCAGGTCTATGAGATACACACATGGATAAGGAGCACAGGGCAGCTGCCGATGTTGACACAGAGTTAACTGATAAACTTGTTGTAGCACAGAGTGTCTGGACCGCTCTCCAGGTGCCATGTATTGGTTTTACTTATCAGCTACATTACAGAATTGATAAGTTCCTACCCTGAGGTCAGAAAGAGGAAGTGACTGTCCCAGTATAACATCATTGTACCTCAAACATATATATTAAGTACAAAGATGTGTTGTGTGCTCTATGTAGAGTGTGCGAAAGGTATAATCTTATAATCTGTGACGGTTACTAAGACTTTACCTGGGGCAAGGAGCTGCGGTTCCACGTGCTGCCATACAAGGGTGAGAAGCGGAGGAAGTGGTCATTAAAGGCTGATCGTGCTCCTGCAGACACATAGATTTATGATGCTGAAACATTATGTTCATCAGACCGTACACATGGGCAGAGCTGGAAGACCAATGTAGTTCTGTTTTATTCAAAACTCATCTGAGATTGATTCCGTTTTCTGGGGATCAGTATTGGCATAAATGGATATTGGCCGAAAGCGCTTCTTCTACTGAACAGATGGACCAATGCAATGGCGCTCCAGCTCACCAGATAGGGCCACGGGCCCCGCTGTCCACTGATTAGGTCACAGACTGACTCTGTCCATGTGTGGCCAGTTAGAAACATTGGCACCGTCTGAAGGATGTTTTGTATTTCTTGGCAAATGCAGCAGGCATTCTGCGATTGTTTGGCAATGAGCACCATTGTTTGGCAAGATAAATACAGCCAATCAAATCAGTAACTGCAAATATTTAGAGAAACCACTGATGCAAGTGACTGACCGTCTGTACTGATTCATTGCTAAAGCTAAAGGTGCTATATGGGTCAAGGAGGTCCAGTAAACTGTAACAGACTATATACCTCACAATCACACTTGCTTTCACTGTCTAAGGCTAAGGCTGGGTACACACTACAGAAATTTCTCCCAATGCGAAAACCTTAACGATTTTACCAATGATTTAAAAAAAAAAAAAAAAAAGTCGCAATCAGCATGGTTCATGTGTAAACACAAAACAGAGTTTACATGATTTACCTTTAGATCTGTGCTCTTCACCTGTCATAACCACCTGCTGAAAAGATCCTAACTCTGCACACCCCATAGAGATCTATGGACACTGCCGGTCGTGAGTGCGTACACACTGCAGAATCAGAACGACATTGTTCCATCATTGTATGGCATTTTTAATTCAGTATAAATCAAATGAAACGATACTCACTAAAGCGATATCAGGCCAAACGGTCGTTTATCATGTGATTGGCCCAATAATTGCCTGAAAACCTGCCTAACTTGCATTAGACAGATTAAAGATAACTGCTGATTGGTTGCTGTGGTTCAGAGCAAATTGTTCAACTAAATGCAATGTACACCGAGACCGTACACTGCTGGGGGCACTGTGGTCAGTACTGCAGGAAATCTCAGTGCTGCACCTCATCTGTGAAAACAACAGTGGTCCTTGGGCAACTGCCCTGTTGCCCCTCGTCACTAGCTCTCCCTCATAACTTGAAAGGTTATGGGACAAACTTCTTTCAGTAAAATCCCAGTAATAATAGACACGTTCTCTACAGCCATGCAGTAGCTATTATTTATAATATATGTATTACAATCTTCCCCTAACTTGCAATAAGGTATGAGCCAGAATTCAGGAGAGATGTGACATAATAGCGTATAATGGAGAAATCTGCCATTAGAGTCAGTATGTGGTAGCTTGTTACATTCCTGACCCTCGCTACAGACTATGTCTGTGTCTTTATAAAGAGCAGTGATGTGATGGAGAGCTGGCTGTTTTTGGAGAAAGGGGCGAGAACCACAGAAAGATAAGATTTAGCAGTACGGGGGGCACAGGAAGCTTGCAGTCACTCAGTCTGTCGCTTCTGGACTGGGAAACAGAAGACGATTCATAGGAATTGGGGATCTCTAGCTGTGCTGCACACAGCTCTGATTCATATACACATAATGCAGCAAGATGTGGGGTTGCTTTCTCCCAGCATGCAACAGCTCTGAGACGTCAGACAAATCTGCATGAACATGTTTGTGTTGTGGCCATTACCAGATGGGTGAACCGTGCTGGTAACTGTCCAGGCGCATCCATTCCAAGGTGGAGAACCTGGAAAAGAGTGAGAAATGTAACTCTTTCTTTTTCAGAAAACTCCACTTCAGCCACACGCCTCCGACTGAGCTGTGGGACGAGACCGGTATTCCCAGAAAGGGGAAAGAGGTCATGGGAGTCGTCACAGACTACTACAGCAACCTCTACTCCCCTAAGACCATCGACACTGATGCTTCTGAATCGTTCCTGTCAGGTATCACTAACACTATTGATCCTAAAGGTAGAGCAGCCATGGACGCCCCCCTGACGTTGGGGGAGCTGCACTCTGCCGAAAGATCCTTTAAGCCGGGTAGGACCCCGGGGCAGTGACGGCTTCCCAGCAGAGCTTTATGTAGCGCTGTGAGACCTTATTGGCCCACACCCGCTAGAGCTGTACGAGGAGATGGTGGTGGAAGGCAGAATGCCTCCCACTCTGAGAGAACCTGATCACGATCCTGTATAAGCACAAGAGGGAGAGATGTGACCTTAAAAATTGGCGGCCCATTTCTCTCCTGAACGTGGACTACAAGATCCTTACCAAGGTACTAGCCAACAGGCTAAAGGTTGTCATTGGGCAGATTGTTCACCCGGATCAGACTTGTGGCATTCCTGGTCACAGGATCGCAGACAGCCGTGCGCTGCTGAGGGACACGGTCCACTACATCAAAGATCGCCCTGCACATGTGGCCCTGGTCAGTCTTGATCAGGAGAAGGCCTTTGATCGTGTTTCTCATGGTGTTATGTGTAGGGTTTTGTGCAGGTTTGCCTTGGGTGATATGTTTTGTTCTTATGTTAACCTGATGTACCTTGACATCCACAGCTCTGTGTTGGTGAACGGCTGGAAGACTGACCCCTTTTCAGTCATGTCTGGGGTCAGACAAGGCTGCCCTCTTTCACCTCTTCTTTTTGTTGTTGTATAGAGCTCTTCACGATGTGCATCAGGCAGAATCCAGAGATAAGAGGCATCACAGCACCAGGACCAAATCGACTAGAGGCCAAGTGTTCCCTCTACATGGATGTCACTGTCTTCTGCGCTGATCAGGGTTCGGTGTCAGCACTCGTCCTGACCAGCAAGAACTTCGGCGAGCTTCAAGCTCAAAGGTCAACTGCGGGAAGTCAGAGGTGATGCTCCTCGGACAGTGGCACCTGTCATTCCCCGCTGCATTCCCCTTCACAATCAAGACGGACTTCATCAAAATTCTTGGAGTTTGGTTTGGTGGAGAGGATGTGGCCCTGAACTATTGGGAAGAGAGACTGGCGACAGCAGTGGCGGATCGGGGGGGGGGGGGTCCGTTCAGCAGTGACAGTGTGCTGCCCGGGTGCTCTGATTGTGTTTTAAATACAATCAGAGCAGCGGGGCAGCACACTGCCACTGCCGAGCGGACCTGCACATAGTGTGCAGCCGCCGGCAGCCTTAGAAGTCGCCCGGGGTAAAGCAGTTGTCTAGATCCGCCCCTGGGAGACAGTCCGACAAAAGATTGGCTTGTGGGGCCTCAGAGACCTCACCATCGAAGGGAAGGCAACGGTGCTGCGCAACGAGATCCTTCCCTTTCTGCAATACACAGTCCAAGCATGGCCACCTCGCCCCATTTTGAAGCGGGAGAAGATGACCATCCAGGACTGGCGCAGGCTGATCCACAGCCTGCTAAGAGACTATAACACCATTGACAGTCCTGAGGAAGAGGAAGATGATTGATTGTTGTCCCTCTCTTCTCCTTTTTTTTGGCTTGCGCTTCCCCTCCCTTACCCCTCCAACCCATTCCCCTATCATTGTTTGAAGTGTTTTTGAATGTCACGCCTTATTTATGCACCCTTCCCATATTTGTGTCTGTCCTCAATAAAGCTTTGAGCCTGTGACCTCCCCACTGTACCCCTCTCACCTACCGTCCCCTCACATCCATTGTTCTTTTGAAATGTTATATTGTTTAAGTTTGTATGGTCAGTGCAGTACAGTATAGTGTAGGATGTCATGTCTTGTACTTTATACCTTGTATTGTACTAAAATGTATGAATGATTATGTTTTACGGTGTACTGCGTACACTTGAATGCAATGTATCGTGTGTATTTTGTACTTTTATACAAATAAAGTTATTTTTCAATCAAAAAAAAGTACAGCCATGTAACAGGCATCTGAACTAATTGCCACACAGCATGTTTATTCCACAAGTGTCTGGTTATAAATAGCTAACACATGTGTTTGTATTACAAATGTATGGAAAGCTGCATGCAGGGGCTATACAGTGTGCTGCATGTCTCTCCTGCATGTGGGATTAATCAGGACAGACAGATTGCAGAAGTTATAAGGGACCATTCAAGCAGAAAACCTCCTGACACCTGGCTTTTGTTTCCCTCAGGGAGGGGTAGACGCCAGGTGAGGGCTGATGTTTACCGTATCCCTGCCTGCTCGGGTCATACACTAGCAGCCCCCATTCTACAACATTTATGGTTTGTTCTTTATGTCCCCATCACACTAAGAGCAGGGATTGATGCCTTTTATCTTTTATTATGAAGGTGAAAGGCTAAACCTGCCATCAGGAAGAGACATTTCAGGCTGCAGGTCACACATAGCACACGTCTCGGGCATTATGCAGGCCAGGTTTTCTGCAATACTCTCATTTAGCAACATTTCATGCAAAGTGAAGAGGATTTATATATCGAATTGCACATTGCGTTTCTCAGCCATCAGCCTAACGTGGAAACATTCAGTCAAGGACCCTTAGAAATATCAGTACAAATTATACTGAGAAATGTGGGAATTATTTTAATGGAAACAAAAAGATGTGAGAGGGCCTGGCCCAGCTATTATGCAGAGCGGCATCATTTTCTAGAGCCCCCCTTCAATAGAGTTCTCCGTGGTGCGTACTTTCACCCCAAAATGACTAGTTCAAGAATAGTAGTTATTCCAAAACCAAATAAGGGTCCTTGGAAATGAGCCAATTATCGACTGACTTCTCTCATGAACCTTGACCTAGCTGTTCTCAAAGATTCTGGCCAATGGGCTAAAACCCAAATTACCTGGCAGGAAAGACCTGGATCAGGTTGGGATCTTACCAACCAGACAAACATTCCATAACACCCATAGAATTATAAATCTCATATACTACATTATCAGCTAAGACTGCTCTCCATGGGCCCAGCCCTAGACGCAGAGGAGACATTCTACACACCTTCTTGTCCTCCAATGGGTGTGCATTGGGAAATGGGACCAGGCAAGCATGTACTGTATTTACACTAATATTTTCCCTATGTATTGAACCCCTGGTGGGCAGGATTAGATGTAATGTATAAAATATTACTATCCTACTAACTCTCACCACTCCCTCACAAACTCAACATTACGGTTCACGTTTGTTATTTGTGTTCTACAAAGCACTAGAACTTAATTCTGACTTTCTGTAAAGACCTAAACCATTCAATATTTGGGATTCTCTATTTCATGGATCTGTAAAATTAATGCAATAAAAATGGGCATTCATCCAGGACTGCTAAATTTGTATTAAACACTCCAAGGGCTAAAATTTATCGAGCTAAGAGTTTCCAGCAGGTTGAAAACTGGAGATGTTGCCTATAGCAACCAGATACTAATCATCATTTTGGAGAATGTACTAAATAAATGATAACTAGAATCCAATTGGTTGCTAAAGGCAACATCTCCACTTTCAAACCCACTGGAAACTCTTAGCTTAAATTTACCCCTAAATCTCTATTCTGGGTCATGCTCTCCAATCCCTACAAACTTAACCCCAAATCCGTAAATCAATTTTAGCCAAATCCGCAGTGTCAGGAGGGCTGGATGTTCCTTTTTCCAGAAATATTATCAGGCCACTTAGCTCAGACATTTGATATCATGGCACACCAAACTGGGACGGAAAGAACAGGCGGAAATTGAGAATGCTCTTCTAGGAGAGGACCATCTGGATTTTCCTCCATAGCTCCAGATCAGATAAAGACCAGCCTGAGCCTATGAAATCTACACAATTAAACTTCCCTATCAGTATGGAATGAAATAAACAGCGCTCAATCTCCTCCAAACTCAGGGGTATATTTACTAAACTGGGCGTTTCCTCCCCTGCCCCCCGTCTCCTGACAAGTCACCATCATCACCATTTATTTATATAGCGCCACTGATTCCGCAGCGTTGTACAGAGAACTCATTCACATCAGTCCCTGCCCCATTGGAACTTACAGTCAATATTCCCTAACACACACACACACACACACACACACACACACACACACACACACACACAGACTAGGATCAATTTTGATAGCAGTCAATTAACCAACTAGTATGCTTTTGGAGTGTGGGAGGAAACTGGAGCACCCAGAGGAAACCCACGCAAACACGGGGAGAACATACAAACTCCACACTGATAAGGCCATGGTTGGGAATTGAACTCATGACCCCAGTGCAGTGAGGCAGAAGTGCTAACCACTGAGCCACCATGCTGCCCCTAAAAAAAAAAAAAGTCCCTCTCGTATTTCTGCTTCTCGTCCAATTACAACCCTCTCTCCCTGTAATGCCCCTCACTCCATATCATACTCACCCTTGCAGTTGAGCAACCCCAACAATCATCCACATCTCTCCTTTTCCCTCTCTTCCTCTATCCTGTGGTCTCTGGAATGCCAGGTCAGTCTGGGGGACTTTAATATCCCTATAGACAATAACCTCAGACCCTGCTGCCTCCAAACTTCACTCCCTCTCTTCCTCCCTTGGTCTCTCTCAATGAACCTCCTTTCCCTCCCACCGCAGTGGCCACTCCCTTGATCTGTTTTTTTCACACCTTGGTACTGTCTCCGACCTCATTAATTCACCTTTTCCTCTCTTGGACCACCAATCTCCTCTCTTTTAGCATCTCTCCACCCCTCTCACCGTCCCCACAAGGTTACTCTCACCAGGCGTAATCTTGACACAGTTGATCCTACCACATTCTCTTCCTCCCTGGGCTCGCTCCTCTCCCCCATCACCACTCTTTCTTGCCCCGATGAGGCTGTCTCCTTTTACAATCATATTCTTACCACTGCACTTGACTCTCTCGCTCCGGCTGTCACCATCAAGCTTCGTTGGTCCCCGCCTCAACCGTAGCACTCAAAAATTACCCGCTATCTTCAAAAATGCTCCCGCAGCGTAGAACGGCTCTGGAGAAAGTCACGCACTCATACTGAACTTCCTCCACTTCCAGGTCATGCTTGCGTCTTACAGTTCGGCCCTATCGCTCTCTAAACAATCCTTCTTTAAGGCTCTCATTTCTTCCCAATTCGCCAACCTCAGTCGGCTTTTTGCCACCTTCAACTCCCTCCTCTCCCCTCCCCCTCTCCCACTGATTCTCACCTGGACCCTCTAGTCCAGGGGTAGGCAACCTGCGGCTCTCCAGGTGTTGTGAAACTACAAGTCCCAGCATGCTTTGCTGGTAGATAACCAGCAGATAGGTGGCAAGGCATGCTGGGATTTGTAGTTTCACAACACCTGGAGAGCCGCAGGTTGCCTACCCCTGCTCTAGTCTATCCTCAAGTCTGCTGCCCGTCTCATTTTTCTCTCCTGCCGCTCTCTCTCTGCTGTCTCCCTCTAACAGTCACTACATTGGCTCCCCATGGCCTACAGAATTAAATTTAAACTCCTCACCCTCAGCTTTAAAGCTTTTAATCAATCCTCCCCTCCCTACATCTCCAATCTTATCTCTACCTACACTCCTAGCCGCCCCCTCCCCTCCACCTGTGACCGCCGCTTCACTGATCACCTCTTCTCACTCCCGTCTCCAGGACATTGCCCGGGCTGCTCCCCAGCTGTGGAACGATCTTCCACGTTCCATCAGGTTAGCATCTACTCTGAAAGGCTTCAAGTGTGCCCTTAAGACTTACTTCTTTATTCAAGTCTATCAGTCCTCCTAACTGCCTTGTCCTGGCTCTCTCCCCCAGTTAGTACCACCCTTAATGTGTCTCCCCCTTTCCTTTAGGATGTAAGCTCTCATGAGCAGGGCCCTCTTTCCTTGTGTGCTCCTTCTACTATTCCATCACCCTCTGTACCTCTTGGCCGGCTTCCCTAGCCCTGTTTTCTTAAGCTTTGGCCTATTTCTCACTGATTTCTACCATCACTTTCAGTCATTGTCCCAGAAAAAATCTGATTTGCATTACCATGTTGTGTGTGTGTGTGGGTGTATACATATTTATATATTTTTGTTCTTCATATTTTGTTCTTTATGTATCATGGGTCACTGTTTTCTATATATGTCATGTACGGCGCTGCGGACCCTTTGTAGCGCCTTATAAATTAAAGATAATAATAATAATAATAATAATGCTTGGTTGCATAGGGAGAGGAATCAGTAGCAGAAAGAAAGAAGTAATAATGCCACTGTAAGGGACATTGGTACGGCCTCATCTAGAATACTGTGTTCAGTTCTGGAGGCCAAATCTCCAGAAGGATATAAATACATTAGAGAATGTACAAAGAAGATGGCCTACAGCACAAAACTTACCCGGAAACATATCTTAATATGTATAGTTTGGAGCAGAGAAGGGAAAGAGGGGACATTATAGAAACTTTCATATATATCCAGGGTTATAACAAGGTGCAGGAGGGAAACATTCTTCAAAGGAAGAGAAGTATTAGAACACGAGGACATGAACTGACCCTGGAGGGAAGTAGGTTCAGAGGAAAGGGTAGTGGATAAATGGAATACTCTTCTATCAGAGGTGGTTAAGGCTAATACAGTAGAGCAGTTTAAACATGCTTGGGATAGGCATATCAAATAAGGTTTGAGGTTACCATAGGTTAAAAACTGGGCAGACAAGATGGGCCAAGTGGTTCTTATCTTCCGTCAAATTCTATGTTTCTATGTTTACTGACAGCCTGAATAAGACAGAGTGCGCCCAGATTTTATTCTACATTTAAGCTACATTCATCTATCTCACATCTGCTTGGAAGCCGTCTATCTGCAGCGTATTCTCAGAATGATATACTGAATCCTCACATTGCTTTGATGCGATCTCTGGCTCCAGTCTTTCCATACAATGTCTCTTTATTGCTCTGTACGGATTACTATGCTAGAAAGTCAGACAAGATGCAAGTTGAAGTGTTTAGAGCGTGGAGACGTTTTCTTTGACGTAACATGCCACAGGTGTGATCCGTCATCGCCAGCACTGTGATCTCACACGTGTCCTTTGTAAATGTCAGAACGTACAGACGTTATACGTCACTTAAGAAGGAAAGTTCGCCTACTTGTCTACCAGTCAGATTTTAAAGGGGGTGGTGGGGAGACTGAAGTTTTGGAGAAAATATATATTTCGGATACAAATTTATTTAGGACTTTTACATGTCTAAATGTTCATTACTACTTTAGGATCATCAAATGTATTAGGCATAACCTGGTTTGCTTATAAGACTGTTATATTTGGTATGTGTATTACACTGAAATGGATGTTGAGCATTCTGAACATTAAGTGTGTTGCTTGTTTTGTAATAAAGTTGATGCAGAATCAATGCAGAATCAATGCAATCATAGCTAATGTTTCTTCCTTTGCATCATGGACCAAGGAGCTCTGCAGCAGCATGACATGACGGCAACACAATTCTTCCCGTCTACAAAGTCTTTATCTCAGGGCCGTAATTATAACTGTTCAATAGGGGCGACCGTTCAGAGTGCAACGCTGAAGGGGGCGCAGTTTATGAATATTTTATGTTCATTTGGTTAAAATTAAGGGCTAGAGGGCGTCATTATTCTCTCTCGTCCCAGGCGCTAAAATTTTAAGTTACAGCTCTGCTTTATCTTGCCTTGCATGGATGCACTTACATTCTCGACAACAGTTGTTTTATCTGGCCGCATAGGAAGACTCAGATGCAGAAGACATTGTCTCTAGAATCTCAGGAGGTTCTGCTGCTGAACCCACCGTGTTCCTAACATACATAGGTACTTTCACACCCTCGCTAATTACTGTTTCTTGAGAGATCTCTCGGAGTTTAAGCATAAACGCTTTTGATAACAGCCATTGTCACGGCCCTGGGACTTCCCGCCCCTTGATAAATATGCCAAAAAAGTGTCCTGTTGATTATTACTTGGACACGTTGCTTTGCATGTCCATATTCTGACGTTGTTCGCCCGACATACAGTAAGACGGCCTAAAGCTGGGTACACACTACACAATCTTCCAAAAACTTTTTATGCCGATCGCTTTTACATGCGATCGATGGTCCGATCGCTCGGTCCATGGACTGCATACACACTAGCCTTGTTTTAGACGATAAAGGGAAGAGCAGCTGTCCCGTTAGTGACTTTTTACAGCCATGTTGTCGTGAGCAATGACTGTAATTTTGCACTCACTGTTGTGGATCGGTCGGAAGTTTATACACACTACACAGCGGAAACGAGATTGGAACGAAAATATTTAACGGTACGACCAACCAAATGAGGCGACAATCCTCCATTTGGGCAGACTTTCGACCATCATGTCACTACACACACTGACCCGACTTTTGAACGAGCGGTCGTATGTCGGCTGATTGAGCCGATTATTGGACGAAAACCGTGTAGTGTGTACCCAGCTTTAGTAATGGACCGGCTTCCTGCCAATATGCAGCTGAATATAATGACATCTCAGAAGTATTTATTCCAGATAAGATGCAGTGGGCTGCAATATTTTGTTATGTAAGGAACGTGTCTAACGCCGCTGTTGTAGAAGAAGCAGCGCGACTTGGATGGCGACAAACACTGGAGAGAGGTAATTGCTCTATCTTCTCACCTACCAACAAGGATGGTATAATGTCTGCAAGACACGGCTTACAAACAAGGATGTGTCTGAACACCATAGTAGCATTTGTGAAAACTCATTTGTCAGAACCTGCACTGTGGAAATGAGGCGAGATTCTAGAACTCAGTTGCACCATGTTGTTCAAAGCGAAAAAAAAAAAAAAAAAAAAAATTGGGATCAATCCCTATGGGGCCTCCCCAGACTAGATAGGCCACAGGGGGCCTCCACACTCCAATCGCTCAAATTTTGTTTGTCCTTATGGGACTCGTGCCGGCTCAAACACAAACTATCCTCCCTAACTTCCCCCCAGGAGACCAGTCACAGGAATTTAAACTCTGGATACGTGCGGAGATACCTGTGGTCTCGGACTTGGTGGTCGGAACTTGGGCCTATATGTCATATCTTCATCACAAGTTTGAACCTTTCCGCTCGCTTTTCTTTGAGTACTTCCAGGTCCGACACTTCTCTATATCCTTACCCGCCTCTGACACTCTTCGGCCCCTCACTCACCAAAGGGATGGTGTTGAGGATTTATAATTGGCTGATAGAGATATCCTCTGACGTGCCAGGGTAGCACAAACGGGAATGGGAGAGAGATCTGGGACCCCCCCGGCAGGCGCAGGCTGGCAGGCGGCCGCATCACATGACACGTAATGCAGCCGCGTCACTGATGACACGGCGCATCACGTCATGTGACGCGGCCACCTGTGCGGCCGCATCACACCTCTAGTTTCTGATCCATCGCTCGGCGCTCGACTGTCTCCTGGTTCCCGTCAACATGGCAGCGCTGTCAGAAGTCACTTCAGTTGCGCACTTTGAGGATCTGCTTCAGAAGAGCGTTAAATCTCTTCTTGTTGTACATTTTTGGGCATTATATTGCTTCTGGGGGGGGCGGCCTGCCCCCCTGCCCCCCGGCCCAGCTCGCCCCTGCCCCCCGGATGAGTCTTGCTGGGAGGAGGTGAGAGAGGGGATTGCCAAGAGCTCAATATCCACACTTATTAAAGAAACTGCATACAAGCTGTACTATAGGTGGTACAATACCCCAGACAGGTTGTCTAGAACGTTTCCCACTGCTACTCCGAGCTGTTGGCGGGAATGTGGCCAGACAGGCACGATGCTACATAGATGGTGGACCTGCCCCCGTATAATCCCTTATTGGAACATGGTCCTTGCACTTATTAACTCCGTATGTGAACAACAGATCACTAAGGATCCCTGCTAATTCCTTTTCTATCGCCCTATCCCTGATGAGAGCGCCCCATCCACCAAGCTGATCTCTCACATACTGGCTGCTGCCAAATCCCTAATAGCAAAACATTGGAAAGATCCGAACCCTCCCTCTATGCAGGCTTTACAGAACTACATCTGGCACATCGCAGGCATGGAGAGTATTACATGCTACCTTCACGATAAATCATACAACTTTGACAAGGTTTGGGCCCCGTGGTATCTCCAGCAAAGCCGTAGCTGTTTACCCCCTTTGGCTTCCCTACCCTCTAATGGTACATAGACACTGGGCCGTCCACGGATCCTCCAGGCTGGATGTTGTGCGCCATGGGTAAGAGAACCATATATCTTGCCCTCTGTTTTTTTTTAATGTCACAGGTTGTTAATCTCTGGACATGTTGCTTATAATTTCCTTCGTAATAGGTATGGCGATATACATGCCTGTCCTTCTCCCCAACACCAACCCCCTCCCCCTCCATAACCACCACCACCCCCCCCCCCTTTGTCTCTCTCTTACCCCTCCCTTCTAGTATAAAAATTTAAAATAAGAGGAGACATCTTGCTGCCTTAATATCATCTGTTTTATTTGCTGTTTGTACTTGTCCATGCTGTTTCCTCTTGTAACAAATAAAGAGTTTAAAGAAAGAAAAAAAAATTGTGATCAAACGGCTGCGTGTATAAGCGCCAAGTTATGTCATATATAGGGGGAGAGACCTCTCCTGTGTAACTACGAGTGTCCGCTCCCTGTAGGTCTCATCTAACGGCTGAGAAAGGATGATGTCTCACATACTATAAATCTACGAAACTGACAATTCTACAGGTTATAAAAATATAATTAAGCTGCTAAAGTGCAGTTTACTTCACTGAATTCCAAGGAAAAGACTGTGGTAGAGAGTGTTGATAGATGCCACTGACTGACAGCCAGCTGCACATTGTGGGCCTGACTCATGTGTGATGTATCTTGTGGTTAATAGCTCTGCGCAGAAACAGACCTCACGCCAACGAACGCAACTGCATGTAATTCATGTCTGTGTGCAAATGACACTTATTAATGCATTTTTGAAATCAAACCATTTATACCAGCTACAGGATAGGTTAAGGTGCCAACTGATAGTGATAACTGACACGGTAATGTCTTTGTATTAACAACCACGGGCCTGAACGATTAAGGAACGTATCTGCCAGTTTTGTGCGTATTGTTCGCAAGAAGCACCCTGTGCGTGCTCAGAACCGCACGATACGCACCAGAACACAGCCACCTGCAAGTCAGCTGTAAGCACAAACAATACTTACTACATCCTTCGATTTAGGAGAATGAACAGGTAACATTAATTGCTTACTATTTTTTTTTCTGTGTGTTCTTTTGACACTGTATATCCCACATAGGTGTTGTACGTATCCTGCAGTGTCTGGTCTAGTACAGCAGAGTAAACCTACAGCCGTAGTCATCACCACACGGATCCTGAGATCTGTTCCTTGTTGACTTCAGTTATGCAGAGCCGATTACGTGCGGTTTATAACAAACGCACGATGCGCTCAGTATGTTGCCTTAATGACGCTGACCCTACGTGTATTCATGCCGCTAGATAGCACAGAACATGTGTATGTAGTAATACACAATATAAAGAAGCATTTTATGTACAGTATGACTTAGGAAGCCTGATTTAGTTGTCTCTCTCTCTGTCAGTATGGTGTAGCTGTCTCTCTGTCAGTATGGTGTAGCTGTCTCTCTCTCAGTCAGTATGGTGTAGCTGTCTCTCTCTCAGTCAGTAAGGAGTAGCTGTCTCTCTCTCAGTCAGTAAGGAGTAGCTGTCTCTCTCTCAGTCAGTATGGTGTAGCTGTCTCTCTCTCAGTCAGTAAGGAGTAGCTGTCTCTCTCTCAGTCAGTATGGTGTAGCTGTCTCTCTCTCAGTCAGTAAGGAGTAGCTGTCTCTCTCTCTGTCAGTATGGTGTAGCTGTCTCTCTCTCAGTCAGTATGGTGTAGCTGTCTCTCTCTCAGTCAGTAAGGAGTAGCTGTCTCTCTCTCAGTCAGTAAGGAGTAGCTGTCTCTCTCTCAGTCAGTAAGGAGTAGCTGTGTCTCTCTCTGTCAGTAAGGTGTAGCTGTCTCTCTCTCAGTCAGTAAGGAGTAGCTGTCTCTCTCTCAGTCAGTAGGGTGTAGCTGTCTCTCTCTCAGTCAGTAAGGAGTAGCTGTCTCTCTCTCTCAGTCAGTAAGGAGTAGCTGTCTCTCTCTGTCAGTATGGTGTAGCTGTCTCTCTCTCAGTCAGTAAGGAGTAGCTGTCTCTCTCTCAGTCAGTAAGGAGTAGCTGTCTCTCTCTCAGTCAGTATGGTGTAGCTGTCTCTCTCTCAGTCAGTAAGGAGTAGCTGTCTCTCTCTCAGTCAGTAGGGTGTAGCTGTCTCTCTCTCAGTCAGTAGGGTGTAGCTGTCTCTCTCTCAGTCAGTAGGGTGTAGTTGTCTCTCTCTCAGCCAGTAAGGTGTATCTGTCTCTCCCTCAGTCAGTAGGGTGTAGCTGTCTCTCTCTCAGTCAGTAGGGTGTAGCTGTCTCCCTCAGTCAGTAAGGAGTAGCTGTCTCTCTCTCAGTCAGTAGGGTGTAGCTGTCTCTCTCTCAGTCAGTAGGGTGTAGCTGTCTCTCTCTCAGTCAGTAGGGTGTAGCTGTCTCTCTCTCAGTCAGTAGGGTGTAGCTGTCTCTCTCTCAGTCAGTAGGGTGTAGCTGTCTCTCTCTCAGTCAGTAAGGAGTAGCTGTCTCTCTCTCAGTCAGTAAGGAGTAGCTGTCTCTCTCTCAGTCAGTAGGGTGTAGCTGTCTCTCTCTCAGTCAGTAGGGTGTAGCTGTCTCTCTCTCAGTCAGTAGGGTGTAGCTGTCTCTCTCTCAGCCAGTAAGGTGTATCTGTCTCTCCCTCAGTCAGTAGGGTGTAGCTGTCTCTCTCTCAGTCAGTAGGGTGTAGCTGTCTCTCTCAGTCAGTAGGGTGTAGCTGTCTCTCTCTCAGTCAGTAGGGTGTAGCTGTCTCTCTCTCAGTCAGTAGGGTGTAGCTGTCTCTCTCTCAGTCAGTAGGGTGTAGCTGTCTCTCTCTCAGTCAGTAGGGTGTAGCTGTCTCTCTCTCAGTCAGTAGGGTGTAGCTGTCTCTCTCTCAGTCAGTAAGGAGTAGCTGTCTCTCTCTCAGTCAGTAAGGAGTAGCTGTCTCTCTCTCAGTCAGTAAGGAGTAGCTGCTCTCTCAGTCAGTATGGTGTAGCTGTCTCTTTCTCTCAGTCAGTAAGGAGTAGCTGTCTCTCTCTCAGTCAGTAAGGAGTAGCTGTCTCTCTCTCAGTCAGTATGGTGTAGCTGTCTCTCACTCAGTCAGTATGGTGTAGCTGTCTCTCACTCAGTCAGTATGGTGTAGCTGTCTCTCTCTCAGTCAGTATGGTGTAGCTGTCTCTCTCTCAGTCAGTATGGTGTAGCTGTCTCTCTCTCAGTCAGTAAGGAGTAGCTGTCTCTCTCTCAGTCAGTAAGGAGTAGCTGTCTCTCTCTCAGTCAGTAAGGAGTAGCTGTCTCTCTCTCAGTCAGTAAGGAGTAGCTGTCTCTCTCTCAGTCAGTAAGAAGTAGCTGTCTCTCTCTCTGTCAGTAAGGTGTAGCTGTCTCTCTCTCAGTCAGTAAGGAGTAGCTGTCTCTCTCTCAGTCAGCAAGGAGTAGCTGTCTCTCTCTCAGTCAGTAAGGAGTAGCTGTCTCTCTCTCAGTCAGTAAGGAGTAGCTGTCTCTCTCTCAGTCAGTAAGGAGTAGCTGTCTCTCTCTCAGTCAGTAAGGAGTAGCTGTCTCTCTCTCAGTCAGTAAGGAGTAGCTGTCTCTCTCAGTCAGTAAGGAGTAGCTGTCTCTCTCTCAGTCAGTAAGGAGTAGCTGTCTCTCTCTCTCAGTCAGTAAGGAGTAGCTGTCTCTCTCTGTCAGTAAGGAGTAGCTGTCTCTCTCTCTGTCAGTAAGGAGTAGCTGTCTCTCTCTCTCTCAGTCAGTAAGGAGTAGCTGTCTCTCTCTCTCTCAGTCAGTAAGGAGTAGCTGTCTCTCTCTCAGTCAGTAAGGAGTAGCTGTCTCTCTCTCTGTCAGTAAGGAGTAGCTGTCTCTCTCTCTGTCAGTAAGGAGTAGCTCTCTCTCTCAGTCAGTAAGGAGTAGCTGTCTCTCTCTCTGTCAGTAAGGAGTAGCTGTCTCTCTCTCAGTCAGTAAGGAGTAGCTGTCTCTCTCTCAGTCAGTAAGGAGTAGCTGTCTCTCTCTCAGTCAGTAAGGAGTAGCTGTCTCTCTCTCAGTCAGTAAGGAGTAGCTGTCTCTCTCTCTCTCAGTCAGTAAGGAGTAGCTGTCTCTCTCTCTCAGTCAGTAAGGAGTAGCTGTCTCTCTCTCTCAGTCAGTAAGGAGTAGCTGTCTCTCTCTCTCAGTCAGTAAGGAGTAGCTGTCTCTCTCTCTCAGTCAGTAAGGAGTAGCTGTCTCTCTCTCAGTCAGTAAGGAGTAGCTGTCTCTCTCTCTCAGTCAGTAAGGAGTAGCTGTCTCTCTCTCAGTCAGTAAGGAGTAGCTGTCTCTCTCTCAGTCAGTAAGGAGTAGCTGTCTCTCTCTCTCAGTCAGTAAGGAGTAGCTGTCTCTCTCTCAGTCAGTAAGGAGTAGCTGTCTCTCTCTCAGTCAGTAAGGAGTAGCTGTCTCTCTCTCAGTCAGTAAGGAGTAGCTGTCTCTCTCTCTGTCAGTAAGGAGTAGCTGTCTCTCTCTCTCAGTCAGTAAGGAGTAGCTGTCTCTCTCTCAGTCAGTAAGGAGTAGCTGTCTCTCTCTCTCAGTCAGTAAGGAGTAGCTGTCTCTCTCTCTCAGTCAGTAAGGAGTAGCTGTCTCTCTCTCTCAGTCAGTAAGGAGTAGCTGTCTCTCTCTCAGTCAGTATGGTGTAGCTGTCTCTCTCTCAGTCAGTAAGGAGTAGCTGTCTCTCTCTCTCAGTCAGTAAGGAGTAGCTGTCTCTCTCTCTCAGTCAGTAAGGAGTAGCTGTCTCTCTCTCTCAGTCAGTAAGGAGTAGCTGTCTCTCTCTCTCAGTCAGTAAGGAGTAGCTGTCTCTCTCTCAGTCAGTATGGTGTAGCTGTCTCTCTCTCAGTCAGTAAGGAGTAGCTGTCTCTCTCTCAGTCAGTAAGGAGTAGCTGTCTCTCTCTCAGTCAGTAAGGAGTAGCTGTCTCTCTCTCTCTCAGTCAGTAAGGAGTAGCTGTCTCTCTCTCTCTCAGTCAGTAAGGAGTAGCTGTCTCTCTCTCAGTCAGTAAGGAGTAGCTGTCTCTCTCTCAGTCAGTAAGGAGTAGCTGTCTCTCTCTCTCAGTCAGTAAGGAGTAGCTGTCTCTCTCTCTCAGTCAGTAAGGAGTAGCTGTCTCTCTCTCAGTCAGTATGGTGGAGCTGTCTCTCTCTCTCAGTCAGTATGGTGTAGCTGTCTCTCTCTCTCAGTCAGTAAGGAGTAGCTGTCTCTCTCTCTCAGTCAGTAAGGAGTAGCTGTCTCTCTCTCAGTCAGTATGGTGGAGCTGTCTCTCTCTCTCAGTCAGTATGGTGTAGCTGTCTCTCTCTCTCAGTCAGTATGGTGTAGCTGTCTCTCTCTCTCAGTCAGGAGTAGCTGTCTCTCTCTCAGTCAGTAAGGAGTAGCTGTCTCTCTCTCTCAGTCAGTAAGGAGTAGCTGTCTCTCTCTCAGTCAGTAAGGAGTAGCTGTCTCTCTCTCAGTCAGTAAGGAGTAGCTGTCTCTCTCTCAGTCAGTAAGGAGTAGCTGTCTCTCTCTCTCAGTCAGTAAGGAGTAGCTGTCTCTCTCTCTCAGTCAGTATGGTGGAGCTGTGTGTCCTGTAATAGCCGTCTACAATCAGTGATAGATTGCTGCATCTTGCAGACAGTGACAAATAGCTGTATTACATAAAGGGTCATCATTACCCTCTACAAAGCCATTTCCCAGATCTAGCTCATTAACCACTTAAAGAAGAGGGGCACTAGGCACAGACATATGACTCTAAGATGAAAGTGAAACCCTCAGTAGCCCCTCTCTCTGACCCCTAGAGATTTGAATTAGGACCAGATTCAACCCTGGGGGCAAAAGCATATGTCTGCAATATGACTTGATGCAGAAGTAGCGAGGGACACACTGACATCTAGTGGCAGACACAGGTACAACTACAACGTAAATGATCGCTTCACACAAGTCAGAACTCCTGGTGAAGGACCACAACTTACAATGTGTGCAGTATTTCCACAACTCTGTGATGTATATAATCCATACATGCCAACTGTCCCAGAATGTCCGGGAGACTTACAAATTCTAGGTAGGTCTCCCAAAATCCCGGGAGAGTAAGGCATCCTCCTGCATCTGCCCACTTAGACCCAGGGAAACTCATCATTTTGCTCCAATCTCCCCTTGTGCAAAAAGACACTTAACATGTATTACATTACTGGGGATGGGGCCAAAGTGAAGCGATCCGCGAACATCTGCCCATTTCACTCATGCACCTCCTTTGCCCTCCCGGACATAACTAACGTAAAGTTGCCATGTATGATATAATCACACCAAGAAAGTTGATACACACATGTGGATATAAGACAAGCAGGAGGAACTTTAGCAGAAGCTAGCATGCCAAGGAGGGGTCAGTTTATACATAATATAGATAGATAGATAGATAGACAGGTACCATATAATATAGACTTCTCAAATATAAACTGCGTGCGATTGATAAATTGAACAGGGCTTATCTGTATAAAATCCTCGCTTATCCCTCTTCAGTCTGCTTGAGTGATATAATTTAAACTCAAATCCAATTTAGAAAGGAGAGTAAACCTGAAGAAACAATAACCACCCACAACAAGACTTGTGACATAGTCTAGAAAACATTTATTACACTAATGGTTAAAAACCCTTAGAATAAAATGAACGTAATATTGCTTATCTGGTCCATAAATGGTTTCCCTGTGAAACACGAGGCCGGGTCCGGACTGGATGTGATGTCACAGGAACAAGTAGACCGTCTATACAATGGATGGATACAAGTGTGCGAGGACCCCTGATGAAGTTGTGTAACGAAATGCGTAGGATGGTCTCTCGCACCCTGTATCTATTTATTGTGTAGACTGTCCACTTGTCAAACTTCTGGTGTCCTCATATCAGGTCCGGATGTTCTACAGGGAGACCAGATATGGACCAGATAAGAGATATTGCCTTCATTTTATTCTAAAGGTTTTTAACCATTGGTGTAATAAACGTTTTTTAGACTATTCCACACGTATGAAAACATTAGTCTGAATTTAGCTGGGTTTCCTCCCACACTCAAAAAATATACTGGTAGGTTAATTGGCTGCTATCACAATTGACCCTAGTCTCTCCCTCTCTGTCTGTCTATGTCTGTGTGTCTGTCTGTCTATGTCTGTGTGTGAGTGTGTGTATATATTAGGGAATTTAGACTGTAAGCTCCAATGGGGCAGGGACTGATGTGAATGAGTTCTCTGTACAGCGCTGCGGAATTAGTGGCGCTATATAAATAAATGATGATGATGATGATGATGAATAGTCCACACAGTGATTGTAAAACCAGAACTACACACACTGTAACGGACATATCGGTTTTATAAGTGGATAATATACCCACATAACATGTGACTGGGACAGTCGTGATGATAGAGAGAGAACAGAGAGCATCTAGAACGCTTACAACATGAGCTGCAGAGGACATGGGACATAATAGTACAACCATGACAAGAGCAGAGTATAAGAAGATAGGTGGGGGGGGGGGCGTCTTCTCATCTGTACAAACAAACAAACAAGGATCCACTTGTCCTATTCACAAATAGGTTTTTATGATTTGCTTTCACCAAACTTATTCATGTTGCTTTATACAATTAACTACTAATACCATTCAGAGCAATATATACGTAAAGAGTTTACCGGAATGATGATATCGAAGATACAGTTGAGATCATGGGGGAAGATATTTTCCTGCACAGAACAGACATCCTGTCAGTAACTCTAACCACATGTATCCTCTTTGTGTTTGAATCAGCTGGTAATAGAGAAAATATGTCACACAACTCAATAGCGATGTTGTCATTAGCTATTATACATAGAACCACTTATATTACTTATATTTTAGACTGAGCTGATTGATACATACAAATATATCCCCACATAACAATGTCACTTAAGGAATAACTATTGTGGTGCAAAGCATAAGATTATCGAAGAGTCATTTTATTGTTTCCTGACATTCCTGGGACACAGTAAAAGGATTGAAGTAATTGGCCACCATTTGTTATTTCACACCCTGACATAATATACCTGTTATCAGCCAGTCAGGGTATATAATATGCAGTGATATCAGCCAGTCAGGGTATATAATATATAATATGCAGTCATATCAGCCAGTCAGGGTATATAATATGCAGCCATATCAGCCAGTCAGGGTATATAATATATAATATACAGTGATATCAGCCAGTCAGGGTATATAATATGCAGCCATATCAGCCAGTCAGGGTATAGAATATATAATATACAGTGATATCAGCCAGTCAGGGTATATAATATACAGTGATATTAGTCAGTCAGGGTATATAATATATAATATACAGGGATGTCAGTCAGGGTATATAATATATAACATACAGTGGTATCAGTCAGGGTATATAACATACAGTGATATCAGTCAGTCAGGGTATATAATATACAGTGATATCAGTCAGTCAGGGTATATAACATACAGTGATATCAGTCAGTAAGGGTATATAACATACAGTGGTATCAGTCAGTAAGGGTATATAACATACAGTGGTATCAGTCAGGGTATATAATATACAGTGATATCAGTCAGTCAGGATATATAATATATAACATACAGTGGTATCAGTCAGTCAGGGTATATAATATATAACATACAGTGGTATCAGTCAGGGTATATAATATATAACATACAGTGATATTAGTCAGTCAGGGTATATAATATATAACATACAGTGATATTAGTCAGTCAGGGTATATAATATATAACATACAGTGATATTAGTCAGTCAGGGTATATAATATATAACATACAGTGATATTAGTCAGTCAGGGTATATAATATATAACATACAGGAGT
Source organism: Mixophyes fleayi (assembly GCF_038048845.1). Classification (NCBI taxonomy): domain Eukaryota; kingdom Metazoa; phylum Chordata; class Amphibia; order Anura; family Limnodynastidae; genus Mixophyes; species Mixophyes fleayi. Next base: position 141,146,057 of record NC_134409.1, read on the forward strand.
ATCAGTCAGGGTATATAATATATAACATACAGGAGTATCAGTCAGGGTATATAACATACAGTGATATCAGTCAGTCAGGGTATATAATATATAACATACAGTGATATCAGTCAGTCAGGATATATAATATATAACATACAGTGGTATCAGTCAGTCAGGGTATATAATATATAACATACAGTGGTATCAGTCAGGGTATATAATATATAACATACAGTGATATTAGTCAGTCAGGGTATATAATATATAACATACAGTGATATTAGTCAGTCAGGGTATATAATATATAACATACAGTGATATTAGTCAGTCAGGGTATATAATATATAACATACAGTAGTATCAGTCAGGGTATATAATATATAACATACAGTGATATTAGTCAGTCAGGGTATATAATATATAACATACAGTGATATTAGTCAGTCAGGGTATATAATATATAACATACAGTGATATTAGTCAGTCAGGGTATATAATATATAACATACAGTAGTATCAGTCAGGGTATATAATATATAACATACAGTGATATTAGTCAGTCAGGGTATATAATATATAACATACAGTGATATTAGTCAGTCAGGGTATATAATATATAACATACAGTAGTATCAGTCAGGGTATATAATATATAACATACAGTGATATTAGTCAGTCAGGGTATATAATATATAACATACAGTGATATTAGTCAGTCAGGGTATATAATATATAACATACAGTGATATTAGTCAGTCAGGGTATATAATATATAACATACAGGAGTATCAGTCAGGGTATATAATATATAACATACAGGAGTATCAGTCAGGGTATATAATATATAACATACAGGAGTATCAGTCAGGGTATATAACATACAGTGATATCAGTCAGTCAGGGTATATAATATATAACATACAGTGATATCAGTCAGTCAGGGTATATAATATATAACATACAGTGATATCAGTCAGTCAGGGTATATAATATATAACATACAGTGATATGTCAGTCAGGGTATATAATATATAACATACAGTGATATTAGTCAGTCAGGGTATATAATATATAACATACAGTAGTATCAGTCAGGGTATATAATATATAACATACAGTGATATTAGTCAGTCAGGGTATATAATATATAACATACAGTGATATTAGTCAGTCAGGGTATATAATATATAACATACAGTGATATTAGTCAGTCAGGGTATATAATATATAACATACAGTGATATTAGTCAGTCAGGGTATATAATATATAACATACAGGAGTATCAGTCAGGGTATATAATATATAACATACAGGAGTATCAGTCAGGGTATATAATATATAACATACAGTGATATCAGTCAGTCAGGGTATATAACATACAGTGATATCAGTCAGTAAGGGTATATAACATACAGTGGTATCAGTCAGGGTATATAATATACAGTGATATCAGTCAGTCAGGATAAATAATATATAACATACAGTGGTATCAGTCAGTCAGGGCATATAATATATAACATACAGTGGTATCAGTCAGGGTATATAATATATAACATACAGTGATATTAGTCAGTCAGGGTATATAATATATAACATACAGTGATATTAGTCAGTCAGGGTATATAATATATAACATACAGTGATATTAGTCAGTCAGGGTATATAATATATAACATACAGGAGTATCAGTCAGGGTATATAATATATAACATACAGGAGTATCAGTCAGGGTATATAACATACAGTGATATCAGTCAGTCAGGGTATATAATATATAACATACAGTGATATCAGTCAGTCAGGGTATATAATATATAACATACAGTGGTATCAGTCAGTCAGGGTATATAATATATAACATACAGTGGTATCAGTCAGGGTATATAATATATAACATACAGTGATATTAGTCAGTCAGGGTATATAATATATAACATACAGTGATATTAGTCAGTCAGGGTATATAATATATAACATACAGTGATATTAGTCAGTCAGGGTATATAATATATAACATACAGGAGTATCAGTCAGGGTATATAATATATAACATACAGGAGTATCAGTCAGGGTATATAACATACAGTGATATCAGTCAGTCAGGGTATATAATATATAACATACAGTGATATCAGTCAGTCAGGATATATAATATATAACATACAGTGGTATCAGTCAGTCAGGGTATATAATATATAACATACAGTGGTATCAGTCAGTCAGGGTATATAATATATAACATACAGTGGTATCAGTCAGGGTATATAATATATAACATACAGTGATATTAGTCAGTCAGGGTATATAATATATAACATACAGTGATATTAGTCAGTCAGGGTATATAATATATAACATACAGTGATATTAGTCAGTCAGGGTATATAATATATAACATACAGTAGTATCAGTCAGGGTATATAATATATAACATACAGTGATATTAGTCAGTCAGGGTATATAATATATAACATACAGTGATATTAGTCAGTCAGGGTATATAATATATAACATACAGTGATATTAGTCAGTCAGGGTATATAATATATAACATACAGTGATATTAGTCAGTCAGGGTATATAATATATAACATACAGTGATATTAGTCAGTCAGGGTATATAATATATAACATACAGTGATATTAGTCAGTCAGGGTATATAATATATAACATACAGTGATATTAGTCAGTCAGGGTATATAATATATAACATACAGTGATATTAGTCAGTCAGGGTATATAATATATAACATACAGTGATATTAGTCAGTCAGGGTATATAATATATAACATACAGTGATATTAGTCAGTCAGGGTATATAATATATAACATACAGGAGTATCAGTCAGGGTATATAATATATAACATACAGGAGTATCAGTCAGGGTATATAATATATAACATACAGGAGTATCAGTCAGGGTATATAATATATAACATACAGTGATATCAGTCAGTCAGGGTATATAATATATAACATACAGTGATATGTCAGTCAGGGTATATAATATATAACATACAGTGATATTAGTCAGTCAGGGTATATAATATATAACATACAGTGATATTAGTCAGTCAGGGTATATAATATATAACATACAGTGATATTAGTCAGTCAGGGTTTATAATATATAACATACAGTGATATTAGTCAATCAGGGTATATAATATATAACATACAGTGATATTAGTCAGTCAGGGTATATAATATATAACATACAGGAGTATCAGTCAGGGTATATAATATATAACATACAGGAGTATCAGTCAGGGTATATAATATATAACATACAGTGATATCAGTCAGTCAGGGTATATAATATATAACATACAGTGATATCAGTCAGTCAGGGTATATAATATATAACATACAGTGATATCAGTCAGTCAGGGTATATAATATATAACATACAGTGATATGTCAGTCAGGGTATATAATATATAACATACAGTGATATTAGTCAGTCAGGGTATATAATATATAACATACAGTAGTATCAGTCAGGGTATATAATATATAACATACAGTGATATTAGTCAGTCAGGGTATATAATATATAACATACAGTGATATTAGTCAGTCAGGGTATATAATATATAACATACAGTGATATTAGTCAGTCAGGGTATATAATATATAACATACAGTGATATTAGTCAGTCAGGGTATATAATATATAACATACAGTGATATTAGTCAGTCAGGGTATATAATATATAACATACAGTGATATTAGTCAGTCAGGGTATATAATATATAACATACAGGAGTATCAGTCAGGGTATATAATATATAACATACAGGAGTATCAGTCAGGGTATATAATATATAACATACAGGAGTATCAGTCAGGGTATATAATATATAACATACAGTGATATTAGTCAGTCAGGGTATATAATATATAACATACAGTGATATTAGTCAGTCAGGGTATATAATATATAACATACAGGAGTATCAGTCAGGGTATATAATATATAACATACAGGAGTATCAGTCAGGGTATATAATATATAACATACAGTGATATCAGTCAGTCAGGGTATATAATATATAACATACAATGATATCAGTCAGTCAGGGTATATAATATACAGGGATGTCAGTGTTGCTGCTCTCTTACTATAGGTCAGAGCGTCAATCACTCTCCGCGCACACACATGTCCCGCCCACTCTAGGACGGGATGACGTAACACGTTACGTCGCTGTGTCAGCCAATGGGAGTGATGTGTTTGAGTGACGTACCGCAGCCGGGAGTCAGTGAGGTAAATACAAACCGGAGCGGGAGCGAGTTATGCGGTGATGCCCATCCGCGCCTACTGCACCATCTGCTCCGACTTCTTCGATAACCACCGAGATGTGGCTGCCATTCACTGCGGGCACACCTTCCACCAGCACTGGTGAGAGACAGTATATACCCCCCATATATAGTGTATATACCATATATTATATATATACACCATTCACTGCGGGCACACCTTCCACCAGCACTGGTGAGAGACAGTATATACCCCCCATATATACTGTATACCCCCCATATATAGTGTATATACCATATATTATATATATACACCATTCACTGCGGGCACACCTTCCACCAGCACTGGTGAGAGACAGTATATACCCCCCATATATACTGTATACCCCCCATATATAGTGTATATACCATATATTATATATATACACCATTCACTGCGGGCACACCTTCCACCAGCATTGGTGAGAGACCGTGTATACCCCCCATATATACTGTATACCCCCATATATAGTGTATATACCATATATTATATATATACACCATTCACTGCGGGCACACCTTCCACCAGCACTGGTGAGAGACCGTATATACCCCCCATATATAATATATACTGTATATACCATTCACTGCGGGCACACCTTCCACCAGCACTGGTGAGAGACTGTATATACCTCCCATATATAGTGTATATACCATATATTATATATATACACCATTCACTGCGGGCACACCTTCCACCAGCACTGGTGAGAGACTGTATATACCTCCCATATATAGTGTATATACCATATATTATATATATATACACCATTCACTGCAGGCACACCTTCCACCAGCACTGGTGAGAGACCGTATATACCCCCCATATATAATATATACTGTATATACCATTCACTGCAGGCACACCTTCCACCAGCACTGGTGAGAGACCGTATATACCCCCCATATATAATATATACCCCCCATATATACTGTATACCCCCCATATATAGTGTATATACCATATATTATATATATACACCATTCACTGCGGGCACACCTTCCACCAGCACTGGTGAGAGACCGTATATACCCCCCATATATACTGTATACCCCCCATATATAGTGTATATACCATATATTATATATATACACCATTCACTGCGGGCACACCTTCCACCAGCACTGGTGAGAGACCGTATATACCCCCCATATATAATATATACTGTATATACCATTCACTGCGGGCACACCTTCCACCAGCACTGGTGAGAGACTATATATACCCCTCATATATAATATATACCATATATAATATATACCCCTCCTATTATTATTATTATTATTATTATTATTATTATTATTAATTTTTATTTATAGGGCGCCACAAGGTGTCCGTGGCGCCGTACAGGGACAAAACGAATTACAATACAAGGTGAGACAGCACAGTACAGTAAACAGTAAGCACAGTAACTCAGTAAGCTCAATGCACAGCTAGAGAGGGTGGGGAAAGGGGGAGGGAGGATTGGCAAACAATGGAGCCCAAGAAGGAGGGGGCGGAAGACAGTGAGACCCCCAGAGGGGACGGGGGGAGGAGGGTTGTCGAGGAGGAGGGCAAAGTAGCTGGAGAGCAGAGTTAGAAGTGGTGGAAACAGGAGGAGAGGTGGCCCTGCTCAGAGGAGTGTACAATCTAAGGGAAGGGGTGGACAGACAAAGAGACGCAGGGGAGAGAGGGAGAATAGGGGGGCGGGGAAGGGGAAAGAAGGAGGAGAGGCAGCAGAAAAGGTAGGGAGTTAAGTGGGAGACTGAAAGGCTTTAAGAAAAAGGTGGGTTTTTAAAGCCCGTTTAAAACTGGACAGATTAGGGGAAGTTCTGATGGAGGGAGGGAGCTTGTTCCAGTGGAGGGGGGCAGCACGTGCGAAGTCTTGGATACGCACGTGGGAGGAGGTAATAAGGGGGGAAGAGAGGCGACGATCAGAGGCAGAACGGAGAGGGCGGGATGGAGTGTGAATAGAGAGGAGGGTGGAGATGTAGGGCGCAGTGAAGTTGGCGAGGACCTTGTATGTGAGGAGTTTAAAGAGGATTCTGAAGGGGAATGGGAGCCAGTGAAGGGCTAGATAGAGGGGGGAGACAGAAGAGGTGCGGCGAGAAAGGAAAATAAGTCTAGCAGCAGCATTAAGAACAGATCGAAGGGGAGCAAGATGAGAGTGGGGGAGGCCAGTGAGGAGGAGGTTGCAGTAGTCTAGGCGGGAGATGATCAGAGAGTGGATGAGACATTTGGTGGCATCTTGGGAGAGGAAGGGCCGAATAAGAGCGATGTTACGCAGCTGGAAGCGGCAGGATTTAGCAAGAGAGAGGATGTGGGGGCAAAAGGAGAGAGAGGAGTCGAGGATGACACCAAGGCAGCGAAGTTGGGGGACAGGGGAGATAAAGGAGTTGTCGACAGTGATGGAGAGGTCAGAAGGGGATGAGGTATGAGAGGGAGGAAAAACTATGAGCTCAGTTTTGGCGAGGTTAAGTTTGAGGAATCGGGAGGACATCCAGGAGGAGATGGCAGAGAGGCAGGCGGACACTCTAGAGAGGAGGGAGGGAGAGAGATCAGGAGAGGAGAGGTATAGTTGAGTGTCGTCAGCGTAAAGGTGGTAGTTAAAGCCGAAGGAGCTGATGAGTTGACCCAGGGAAGTGGTGTATAGAGAGAAGAGCAATGGTCCGAGAACAGAGCCCTGAGGGACCCCGACAGGAAGGGTGGACGGGGGGGAGAGAGACCCAGAGGTGGTGACAGAGAAGGATCGGTCAGCAAGGTAAGAGGTGAACCAGGACAGGACTGGGCCGGAGAAGCCGAGAGACTGGAGGGTGTGGAGGAGGAGGGGGTGGTCAACGGTGTCGAAGGCTGCAGAGAGGTCAAGGAGGATGAGAAGGGAGAAGTGGCCGCTGGCTTTAGCAGAGAGGAGGTCGTTGGTGACTTTAGCCAGGGCAGTTTCAGTGGAGTGAAGGGGGCGGAAGCCAGACTGGAGAGGATCAAGGAGGGAGTGATCAGAAAGGTAGGAGGTGAGACGGCTGCAGACAAGCCTTTCGAGAATTTTGGAGGCAAAAGGGAGAAGAGATATGGGGCGATAGTTCGAGAGAGAAGTGGGATCGAGATTAGGTTTCTTAAGAATGGGGGATACGAGAGCATGTTTGAAGGAGGAGGGGAAGAAGCCAGTGGAAAGGGAGAGATTAAATAGGTGAGCGAGGTGGGAGCAGGTGGTGGGGGAAAGGGAGCGAAGAGGGTGGGAGGGGATAGGATCCAGGGGACAGGTAGTGGGGGGGGGGATGAAATGAGAGAGTGGACTTCCTCACCCGTGGTGGGGGGGAAGGTGGTTGGGGGGGGAGGAGGGAAGAGTGGGAGGGGTGGAAGGGAGAGTGGAGGAGGAGATTTCGAGTCGGATGGCCTCGATTTTAGAGGAGAAGAAAGAGGCGAAGTCGGAGGCAGTCAGGGGGGAGGGGGCCAGGAGAGTGCTGAAGGTGGCGAAGAGGCGGCGGGGGTTAGTGGACTGGGAGGAGATGAGGGATTTAAAGAAAGATTGTTTGGCGAGTGAGAGGGCAGAGCTGTAGGATGAAAGAATGAATTTAAAGTGGAGGAAGTCCGCCAGGGAGCGGTATTTTCTCCAGTGACGTTCGGTGGTACGTGAGCATTTTTGGAGGAAGCGGGTAAATTTGGAGTGCCAGGGTTGAGGTTTGGAGCAGCGGGGGTGGACGGAGTGGGCAGGGGTGACTGCATCCAGTGCGGAGGTGAGGGTGTGATTGTAGAGGGAGACCGCCTGGTTGGGGCAGGCCTGGGAGGAAAGGGGTGAAAGGAGGGTATCGAGAGAGGAGGACAGAGAGGCAGGGTCAAGAGCGTCGAGGTTGCGTATGGACAGAGTCGGTTTGGGCAGGGGGAGGGGAGCAGGAGAAGAGGAGAGAGAAAAGGAGAGGAGATGGTGGTCGGAAAGGGAGAGATGGAGAAGTCAGAGAGACTACATAGGTAGGAGAAGACAAGATCAAGGGAGTGACCAAGGCAGTGGGTAGAGGAGGAGGTCCATTGGGTGAGACCAAGGGAGGAAGAGAGGGTGAGCAGTTTGCTGGAAGCAGGGTCGGTGGGGTTGTCGATGGGGAAGTTAAAGTCACCGAGAATGATCGAGGGGAGGTCGGAGGAGAGGTGGTGAGGAAGCTAGGCAGCAAAGTTGTCGAGGAAGAGGGAGGTGGGGCCGGGGGGGGCGGTAGATGACAGTGACGCGAAGGTGGATGGGGTAGAAGAGGCGGATGGAGTGGGCTTCAAAGGAGGAGAAGGAGAGGGAGGGTTCAGGGGGAATGACACGAAACGTACAGGTGGAGGAAAGGAGGAGGCCCACTCCACCGCCTGGGCGTGCCCCAGGCCTGGCGGAGTGGGTGAAGGAGAGGCCACCATAGGAGAGGGCAGCGGGGAGGCAGTGTCAGAATCGGAGAGCCAGGTTTCAGTGATTGCAAGAAGGTTAAAGGAGTTGGATAGAAAGAGGTCGTGGATAGCAGTCAGCTTGTTGCGGACAGATCTGGCATTCCAGAGGGCACAGGAGAAGGGGGGAGAGGAGAGGGGGGAGATGGGGATGAGGTTAACAAGATGAGCAACGCGCGGGGAGGGGTGGGAGAGGTAGGGCGGGGGGAGAGTATGGGTATGGGGTGAGAGCGGGGAGACATAGTGGGGAGAGAGAGTAACAGAGCAGCGAGATAATGGGGACAATGAAAAACAGGTAAGAACAATGGCAGGAAAACAATGACAAGGTGGAAGACAATAACGAATTAGGGCGTGGAAGAACAGTACAGTGAGGTAAAAGAACGATGAGAACAGGTAAGAATAATGACAGAACAGTAAGATAATGAGGACAGCGGATAAGATAGTGAGGAGAGCAGGAAAGAATAATAGCAGCGAGACAATAGCAAGATGGAGGACAATAACCAATTAGGGCGTGGAAGGCATGGAACGACAGAGAGAGAGATGATGAGGACAATGGAAATAGGCAAGAATAATTAACAGTTAAAAGGTAGTTAGTGGTAAGTATAAAATCAGTAGAAACAAAATAATGGCATATAAAATAATCAGGTAGAATAGTAACAGGTACCAATCGAGTCCAAGGTGCAGGCAACGGAGATGATCCAAGGGGATGAAGGAGAGTCACTGTGAGAAAGACGGTTCAGTGGAGCAAAGTAGTGAGATGATACCTAGAGTTGCTTGGGAGCAGGACGAAGATGAGGTCCAAGCTGAGGGGGTGAGGCAGAGTCACAGTTCCAGGGAGCTGAGGCAGAGTCACAGTTCCAGGGAGCTGAGGGGGTGAGGCAGAGTCACAGTTCCAGGGAGCTGAGGGGGGTTATACTGTATACACCATTCACTGCAGGCACACCTTCCACCAGCACTGGTGAGAGACAGTATATACCCCTCATATATAACATATACCCCTCATATAGAATATATACCCCTCCTAGTGTCTGTTATACTGTATACACCATTCAATGCAGGCACACCTTCCACCAGCACTGGTGTGACAGTATATACCCCCTCTATACAATACCCTTCATAAATTATATATAATATATACTGTATATACCATATATATATATATATATATATATATATATATATATATATATATATATATATATATATATATATACACCCCTCCTATATAATATATACTCCTCCTAGTGTGTTATACTGTATACACCATTCACTGCAAGCACACCCACCACCAACACTGGCGTGACAGTATATACCCCCTCTATACAATACCCCTCATATATATATATATATATATATATATATATATATATCACACACCCCTATATACAGTGTATATACCCCTCATATGTAATCTATACCACACACATATATATATATATATATATATATATATACACATATACACATATACATATACACATACACATACACACACACACACATGTTAACCCGTGCATGATACTCATGCATTCTAGTCAAATCCAGCTCTTAAAAAGGTTCTTGTCATGCATTTGGGTCTAGCCCAGGCCTCCTCAGGGGAAGAGCGTTACTTCCCGACGCAAGTGTCCTTTTTAATGTGTGTTCATGAGGTAAAATTACCTCACGAAAATGAGTTTGACCCCTCAACTCGTAAATGTAGCCTTTACTACCCCTCCCACGGGAAAGTTAATGTAAGTTAACTGACTTCACTATTCTAATTTTTTTGTCAAATAATGTCAGTATACCAAATTTCAGGTCAATTGGATGAGCTCTTTCTGAGAAAATAGTTTTTTCCACACACACACTAACACACGCCGCTAGGCTTTTAATTTTATATATTAGATAATGCTAAGAATTTAGTAGGTCAGTGTATAACTCCGCCCAGCAGGTGGCGCTGCAGCTTGTTTTTTTGGGTGTTTTTTTCACACACAGACTAACACACGCCACTAGGCTTTTATATTATAGATATATATCTGGAATCCCTTAAATAATATAGGGGCCCCTATATATATTATATACTCAGATCCTGTTGTATGTTATATATATGATCCTTTATATACTTCTAGACATAACCCTATATATAATGTTCCTATATACAATCTATATGGCCTCTATATAATTATCTATGCAGCCCTGTATTAGAATCTTTGCAGCGTCTACTATTTTCTATATGGAGTTAGACATTCAATTTACAAAGCCAATAATATGCATAAATCCATAATATGTATTTTAGATCCAGTAGCGCATAACATATTCAGGTACACCAGTTGTTCAGCACAACAGCATGGTTGTAGAGCTGGTAATACAATGTAAGTGTACAGCAGGCGGAATAATGACTGAGAGCCTGTGACGTTAGCTTGCAGCACAGCTATTCATTTCTTCCTGTCTTCTTTAGTCTACAGCAGTGGTTCAGTTCTGCTCCTAGTCGCACCTGTCCTCAGTGTCGGATCCAGGTAAGCATTACCTGCCTACTATACAGTGCGATCACTTCATTAGGTGTTTAGATTATTTAACAATAATTGTGATGTATTACATTTATAGAAACTTAGAATGATTCAGTTGTTTTAGTATCCTTGTTATGTTTTTGTTTTTATTCCTCAATCATTAAAGCTGCATTACTGTGTGAAGTGTGGAACATTTTTGTTCACAATTTAAAATTCCTGCAGAACAGATAGTGAGCGAGAGGACCAATGAGCAGCCATAATGTCTGTGGATTATAATTGGGTCTCTTGCTCAAATTAGCCCTTGAAAATGTCAGAGTCCAGGTTTTGATACTGATACTATCAGGAAACCCGGGACTTTGGTTGTATGATGCTGATGGCCGTGAAAACGCTGACACTACCCAGGTTTAGGTGATCGATTGATACTATGTGGCGTTATGCTTCCACAGTTGCCATTTATCAAATCATGAGGATAATTGCACAAGAGACTTCTCATTTCTTTCAGCTAAAGTAAATGCCGTGCTAATTAACGGGCACCAATGTTTTATGAATTATCCTTCATTTTTAAAGCACCAGCATATTATGTAGTGCTGTACATTGGGGGGGGGGGGGGGGGGGTCATGATGCATATAATGACATGATACAGAAGGTATAGATGGCCCTTATTAATATACCCGTGGTCCCGTTAGAAGATATAGGTGACGTTCCCTATTAGTGGAACAGATTATCTAGCATACAGCATGAGACTATTCCCCATCTGTACCTGATGTTACATAGTCACCGTGTGCTCCTTCTGCTTTAGGTCAGTAACCGGCAGATAATCAACAAGCTTTTCTTTGATGTGGGCTTAGAGGATGAATCAACACTTGATGCAGAATCACTGAAGGTATTTAATTTTGAATATATTTGTATATATATCATGTATGAGAGCCACCTGCCTGATCCAGTTTCCTTCTCCTAAGCTGGGAAATGTGCATAGTCCACAATGATGTACTAGTACTTTACCTTTGAGGAAAATTGTGGCACACAGTTGGAGCAAGCCTCGATCAGGTGCATACTCAACGGGATTGGGGTTCTCCCAATCAAGCTATAAATCCCAAAGAGCAGTGCTCCCTCTGTGTATATTATGTAGTATGTTATATATATATTGTCTACATCCTATACACTGTTTATCTACTCATTGTTTCAGAATGAAGTGGACAGAGTAAAAGCCAATCTTCTTACTAAAGGTGGGTGGTATGACTGTGGGTCGTACATACATGACACTCTCTGAAGAGTCGCCCTGTAGTTCTGGTGTCGGAGGCTTTGTATGTTCATATTTTTTCACATTTACAGTAGTCTTTCTATTCCATGTGATGTGTGATGATGCACTTGAAGTATTTATCTATTCTATTAAATCTATCAGTCACGCTCTCATTTCCGGACTTTGCCGCTTCCCTGTTTCCAGACACGCGCTCCCATTCCACAGTTTGCTGTTCCCCAACACACGTTCTCTAATGCACATGTAACAAGTTGAAGCAGCGTGTCTCACAGTCATGCTGGTGCTTTGTCTTTCAGAAAAGGAAAAGCGAGAATGTCAGCATTTAGTGGACTCCCTGCGGGAGATGTTGGATGTGAGAAATGTCACCATAGAATGTCTGCAGAAGAAGGAGGAGGACCTGGAGATGCTCTGCTCATCACTGAAGGTACGCGGCCTTGTGACTGACAGGGTTCACTTGTGCATTTTATTCATCATAACCAGTGTCTCATGTTTGTGTTCTGGGTTTTTTTTCCCTTGGTTTTAGAAACAAATGAAGTTCTTTGACCTGCAGAAGCTGGAGACTAAATCCGCCAAGGAGGAGGCGCGCAAACTGCGGAATAAGCTGCGCTCCCTGGAGAAGTAAGTGTGCCGGTTTGTGGGTAAAGGGGCATGGTACACTCCGCATGGCTGTAACGTCTTCATGTGTTGCAGCATCGAGGTTCTGTTGCAGTCTCAGCGTCCAGAGGTGGAGATGATGATCAGAGATATGGGATCAGGCGCGGCGGCTGTGGAGCAACTTGCCATATACTGCGTATCATTAAAGAAGTAAGGCTCGCTGATTACTGGTCTCTGGGAGGGAGGGGGTTACTTGTGCTGCTGCTTTCCTTGTATTAACACAGCTGTAGTTCCAGTGGCTTCGGAAGCTTCTCAGAGAGTAATCACCGTAGCGCGTTCCATCAGCACAATATAGCTCTTACTGGCAGAATGAGGGGAATGTCCTCCTAACGTTCTACTGATGCCAGTGCAAGGCCTTATTGAACACCGATATAGAACACACTTGTACCACCTTGTTCTGATTGTGTGTTGGTTGTGAGGAGACAGTGTTCACCAACCATACATCATATGCATTATACACAAGGTTGTTGGGTGTGATGAGGTTTGTATACTTTGGGAAGGGGGAAGATGTATATTTACATCAGTAAATATCACTCCAGTTAGACACTGTCCCTTGTTCGTCATGTATAAATAAAATACATCTTCTGTGTTCATAGGTTAATTAAAAAAGAATTAACAAATGTCTATAAATCGGGGATTTCTCTGCAAGATGTCATTATGTAGAACATTGTTCTACCAGAATAAGCGGCCACAGTAAGAAATTCATTAGTTAGATTTCCAGGCCTCTCTTAGTAACATGCTGAGACCATGGAGGTTTACTAAATGATATCTCCTATTTCAGTGTCTGTTGCTATTGATGTAGTCAGAAACATCCCCTATAGGAAGAAAAGTGCAGTCATAATATGCGGGGGGAGGCTCCGTTACATAAACACCACCCCCCTTCCCTGGACAAAGCTCTCGTGTCTGATGTTTAAGGTGACGGAGGTCAGCAGAGACTTGTTAAAATAAATAATTTATATTAGTGAAGCAACTGCGGGTTCCTTATAAATACTCTGTAGGTGATCTGAGCTGGAACTAGGTGACCAGGATTGAAAGCAGCTGGAGAGGACAGATCTAACGCTTTAACCCTTTGTGTCCCTTCCAGGGAGTACGACAATCTGAAAGAAGTACGGAAATCGTCTGCAGAAATGACAGAGAAGCTGAAGAGGGAATTGTTTTCTTCTCAGAGCAAGGTCTGTACACATAGGACTGGGAAAAGGTCTAGTTCCAGGGCTTTCTGGGGTAATGCAATTTAAAGAGGAACACTGCCCTGACCTCAAAGCTTTTTCTTTCCCTAAAATGAGATGATTACAGCTAAACAAAAAACCATTGTTGTCAGAAATAAGAATGCCCCGTTTGTCTTAACCTTTAACCCAGAACATGGCTCACCTATAACATCCACCAGTGGTTCATTCCTCTGCATCTTGTTATAACCACAATTTCCTTTATCAGGTGCAGAAAGCGGAGGTAGAATTGGGGAAGGCGCGGAACGAGCTTAGCGCCTCGCAGAAGGAGCTGCACAATGCAGACAAGGAAATCATGGTGAGCTGAGCTACTGCCTCATGTGGCCAGTTAGGGGGACTGTTACTATTACATGATTGTGCAGCACGGATAAATTATGAAAGATCATCTATATAGCGCCACTAATTCCGCAGCGCTGTACAGAGAACTCACTCACATCAGTCCCTGCCCCATTGGAGCTTACAGTCTACATTTCCTAATATAGACACACACAGAACAAAATACTAAGGTCAATTAATAGCGGACAATTTAACCTACTAGTATGTTTTTGGAGTGTGGGAGGAAACCCACGCAAACACAGGGAGAACATACAAACTCCACACAGATAAGGACGTGGTCAGGAATAGAACTCATGACCCCAGTGTTGAGGCAGAAGTACTAACCACTTAGCTACCGTTGTGCCCCAAGATGGTAGAAGATTTAGGTTTGTCCCAGTGGCGCAGGGTTGATTAGATACGCGCTTGTCTTGGACATCAGTCCTTTGTTTCTTGAGGTCTAATATTTAGCAGAGTTGGAGAAGCAGAAAACAAGTACATTGCATTCTGCAGCAAGTTCTCTGGTGACGGACTATATTATAAATATCTCTGGTGGAAATCCTCTGTGGCCTGTATTACAATCCCTTCATACAATGATCGCCCCGGTATTATATACAAACACTCTGGCCAATTTAACTCTTCAATGTCTTGTGCAGAGCTTGAAGAAAAAAGTGGAGTTTTTGCAGAAGACTCTGAGCACCCCGACCGCAACCAACGAAGCCATCAGTCGCCTGATATTTGAGAGGTTTGTGCATTGTTGTATATTTATGATCTGTGAATGTTCTCTTAGTACAAGGGGGATGTTTATTACTGCAGATTGTAGCTGGATACAGAAATATGGAACATTACATCGTGAACACGATCCACCAGCTTATTACCATGAGGATGGCAGAAATGGTGCCAAATCCATCAACCAAGGATAAACGATAATATGTTCTGAATTTTGGTCCCACTCTTTGACTTGACATTTGTATTTCTGTAATGCTTTATGTTCTATCCGGAGAGAGCCGGTATTACAAACAGAAGACTAAGGATAAAGGTGGCTGGAAGTTGGTGAAAGTGCCCGGATAGGGCAACGTGGCCACAAACTCTGCTCAATCTTCTTATTTTTAGTTTGTTGCTATAAAAGGTTTTTCTTGGCACAAACAGACTGCTGACCCTCTCAGTGTGTGAATAGTCAGTTGTTCAATGCAAAATAAATGTGCACCATTAAATATTTAATGTTAAACACCCGAACCCCCTTCCAGTAAGCTCTCAGACTTCCTAGGGTGCCAGACATTGTACGTCCTCCCTGTTCTGGAAGGTCTGCTCTAATCTTGTCTGTACAATAACCTTGTGGCCACATTCAAGAACTTGATTCTCTACTGTCATGTTTTGCTGTTTATAAAAGAAAACTAGAACAGAATATGCTGCATTGAACCTGGGGAGGTCGGTATAACAGGCTGCGCTGAGACCTATTAGATAGTCATAATGTAATTCTGTTTCCTTTTCAGCCCAGCTCCCATCGGACTGGAGAGGCCAAGACTCCGTCCTCCGGTCTTAGGGGAAGATATCAACCTTGACCTTACCTTTGACATTGACACACCCGAGGCCAACACCCAGAAACCAGTTGTTGCTCCCTTTAAAAAGTTAAAGCTGGACAAAAGCGAGTAAGATGGGATGATGGACATATTGTGTGATTATATTCATAAAGAACATGGGAGGGACATATTTATGGGGGTTTTCAAAGGGAAGATAATTTATGATCAAAACAGCGGTTGGGCTGCACTATAACATCTAAAACCATTTCTGTTCACACCAAGATGTGCCCACCGGACGTAGATGCTGATAGCGTTTCCTCCAGTTGCTAGGTGACCCGTGCACACGCCTAGAACACGCCTAGTGTGCATGTAATACGGATATGCTGAGCAGGATCTGTATTCGGGCAATGTCGTATGATTGAATACTGCTAAATCTAAACAACCTGCATAAACACTCTGTAACAGTAGCTGATTAAATACAAAAAAAATACCAAGTCTAAAATATCCATAAAGGGAAAAAGGAGAGATTGCAAATCTAAAAATAAAACTCAACCTACAACTGCAAATACTTTTTGCATCCATCTATAGTTACACCAGGGAAATGTGATCGGTTTATAGTAGATTATTGCAAACAGCAATCCTATAACGTAATGCCTTATTTAGATTTATTCGCTATAATCACCTTGGAGCAATATAACCACTGTCCTCAAAATGTAGAAGCTCATCTTAATGCTACGGCCAAAACAAGATGTAGGTATAAAAGCATATTGGTAATATTTAAATAAAATAAGTATTCTTCTCTTCTATTCCTCGCAGCAATTCTATCCAACTGCTGTATCCACAATTCCAAGCTGTAATAAAAAAAACTAATTCATGCATTCATAATGTCCCACATTGACTGTTGGTTTTCCTATAGTACAGCGGCTAGACCAGTGGTTCCCAAACTTTTGCAGTTCGCGGCACCCTTAGGGGCATATTCAATTCCGATCCGCGGTACCGCAATAACGTGGGGCTGCGTACGAAAATCTGCGTTATTGCGGTACCGTATTACCGGCAGTACTGCGCATTTTCCGCGGTAACGCGCCTTACATCGGATCGGAATTGAATATGCCCCTTAGAGTCTCCAAATTTTTTCAAGGCACCCCTCCAAAATAATTATTGAGCAATCCTGTTTTAGAAGTAGTTGGGTTAAAAAAAAATGTAATAAGTATTTAGGTCAGGACAGAAATACTTATTTAGTTGTATGCAAAAATGCCCCCTCTGCATCCAGACACTCTGCCCCCTCTGCATCCAGACACTCTGCCCCCTCTGCATCCAGACACTCTGCCCCCTCTGCATCCAGGCACACTGCCCCCTCTGCAACTAGGCACACTGCCCCCTCTGCATCCAGGCACATTGCCCCCTCTGCATCCAGACACTATACCCTCAGGCACTCTGTCCCCTAGGCATCCAGACACACTACCTCTCTGCATCCAGACACACTGCCCCCTCTGCTCTTTGTCACGCTGTCCCCCCCCCCCTCTGCCCTCTGTCAAGATGTCCCCCCCCCCCTCTGCCCTCTGTCAAGATGTCCCCCCCTCCTCTGCCCTCTGTCACGATGTCCCCCCCTCCTCTGCCCCTCTCACGCTGTCCCCCCCTCCACTGCCCCTCTCACGCTGTGTCCCCCTCCACTGCCCCTCTCACGCTGTGTCCCCCTCCACTGCCCCTCTCACGCTGTGTCCCCCTCCACTGCCCCTCTCACGCTGTGTCCCCCTCCACTGCCCCTCTCACGCTGTGTCCCTCTCCACTGCCCCTCTCACGCTGTGTCCCTCTCCACTGCCCCTCTCACGCTGTGTCCCCCTCCACTGCCCCTCTCACGCTGTGTCCCCCTCCACTGCCCCTCTCACGCTGTGTCCCCCTCCACTGCCCCTCTCACGCTGTGTCCCCCTCCACTGCCCCTCTCACGCTGTGTCCCCCTCCACTGCCCCCCTCACGCTGTGTCCCCCTTCCACTGCCCCCCTCACGCTGTGTCCCCCTTCCACTGCCCCCCTCACGCTGTGTCCCCCTTCCACTGCCCCCCTCACGCTGTGTCCCCCTTCCACTGCCCCCCTCACGCTGTGTCCCCCTTCCACTGCCCCCCTCACGCTGTGTCCCCCTTCCACTGCCCCCCTCACGCTGTGTCCCCCCTCCACTGCCCCCCTCACGCTGTGTCCCCCCTCCACTGCCCCTCTCACTCCTCTGCCGCGAGCCAGCCATAGAAAAAAACCAAAGAGCACATAAACTTACCAATCCGCGCGGCGCAGGGACCCAGCAGACTCCTCTCTCCCGCAACTGTCACTGAATATCGACGTCTGTGTCAGTGACATCTGCGGGAGAGAGGAGTCTGCTGGGTCCCGGCGCCGCGCTGATTGGTAAGTTTATGTGCTCTTTTTGGTTTTTTCTATGGCTGGCACGCGGCACCCCTGGGAGCCGGGGCGCACACTTTGGGAACCGCCGGGCTAGACTAATGTTCCTTGTAAAACATTCTATGTCTTCACTATTAGTCCCTAGTTTGGTTGCCTGCATTGTACCAAATACAATATATACTACTTCTAACAACATTGCACCGACATCTCCCCACTTGTCTCGTAATAACTACCGCGCCCCCCCCCCCTCCGCTCTGCACAAGATCAGAGTCTTTCACCCACACTCATCTCCTGCTTCCATTCCCGGATACAGGACTGTTCTCAGGCTGCTCCCACTCTGGGATTCCCTCCCTCGTACAACAAGACTTTCCCTGAAATTACACTTCTAGACAGGAATCCGTCTTCTACACAGTTCATTCAAAGCTTACATTTTATTCTTTCTATATTGTAAACAATCCTGTGTCTGTAAAACAACATCACTCTCTGTTTGGATCATAAAGCCATATTATTCATTCTCCCACTGCAATCTAGCTGGAGCAATGTTACTGTTGGTATCCAATAGCACAGTGCTGTCGAGTACGCTGGTCATAAGGTACCTCCCCTTTATAATCACTGTGAAGAGCAGTGCTAAGCATTTAATAAGAACTGGAATGCCAGCAGTAGTGTGGACAAAGGATATTTTTTTTTAAATGTAAAGTAACATAGGCATTGTATACAACATATGGGGGGAATCCCTTTAGTGGGCAGCATTTTGTAGCCTAGATCTCAAACCTGTATTTCCCCATTTGCTCACTGTTCTTCAATTTCTTTCCCCAGATCTCCAGTGAGCCGCCACACTAAACACACTCTGCAGGAGTCTAAAGCGGCCACAGTAAGTGGACTGGTTTGTTTTTTCATATAACTTGCGTTCCCAATTCATATTGTGCAGACACCATAAAATCTTATGAGGTCGTCAAGTATACAAACTTGAGCTGACAAAGAACAGGTATTACTGCGACGGGGCAGCGGAT
Source organism: Mixophyes fleayi (assembly GCF_038048845.1). Lineage (NCBI taxonomy): Eukaryota > Metazoa > Chordata > Amphibia > Anura > Limnodynastidae > Mixophyes > Mixophyes fleayi. The sequence goes on from NC_134409.1 coordinate 141,165,577, forward strand.
CTTGTAGTTCGATATCTCCTTGGTCAGCTGGTCAGACAGTGAAAGGAAACCTCTCCACTGGGTATATAGTGAGACTCCTCCTTCCTGTGTCCAGGTGAGCATGTATTGCTAGTATAGAGGGGTCAATTCTTATTTTATGTATGTGGAGGGTCTTGGTTCCACCGCCCTGGGGGAATGTTAACCATGGACAGTGCTGGCTCCCTGGGCTGCTAACTGCTGCCGTAAGCCAGGGATATTAAAACACTGTTTCAGACAAGTGTATGGTGGTCATGACACTGACAGCGCCACATCGTCGGCAGCATCGCACCAGTGTCGCTTCAGGTCAGACTGCGCACCTATTGGCGGGGAAAGCAGTCTGCATGCAACACAGCCAGAGACTAAGGAGTATGATCCTGCCTTGGAATAGCCAAAGATCTTAGCTACACCTCTAGTCTATTCTGCTGTTTCAAAATAGTTTAGTGTTTCTTATCTTCATGGTAACCCTTCTGGTTTGAGTCCTGAGTCTCTACTTGGATAGAACATTGACTTCTAAGAAAGCAGGTGACCTATCTGTCCTATATAACGCTCAGAAGAGGGATTAGCTGGAGACTAAACAGACCATTGACGGGTGGATTACTTCTGTTAGTAGGCAGGCATACAGTGCGGCATTGGGCCTTGGTGTACCTAGAGGTCTGTCCCTACTTTCACAAAATCTTCGTTTCAATGTTTGTGTCCAAAGATGCTAGTTTTGAATGTAAGATTCTGCAGTTGCAGAAGGTACCCTCCGTTGGGGGCAACATTGGGACGGTCCCATGGTCGCAGTGTCTCCCAATTGAATAAAAGAATAGGGGATTTTTGTACTTGCGTTAAATCCATTTCTCTGACTCCATTGTGGGACACTGCACTCCCTCCCTTTACGCTTCTCTCTCGTCGTTTGTTGATTATTGTAATTTATGTTTACAAATAGGAAAACTGTTTCTAGTTCTTGTGATCTTTCTTCCCTTCTTTGGGGCTTAGTTAATAACTCTGGTTGCCCAGTTGGAGGGGATAGAGTGCGGGAGGAGCTCCCTGAATGCTGGATTCAATTTAAGTGCCTAACTCCTAGCCCAACCTCTATAGCCATGGTAGCAGTGTCCCCCAATGGACTCTCAGAAATGGATTTAACACCAGTACAAGAATTCCTGGTGCCTCATTGAACAATTTGCCAGTTAGGGACAACGTAATGACCTTTAGGAAAACTTATGACCAGGGCATTGTAGAGAAATGCTGTAAGCCAATCAGAATCTGTCCTTCTTAATACAGTTTAGAAAACTGGTTGTGATGGGTTTGCAGCAGGAGTGCCCCAGTTTCCATCATTGATCCCCATGGTCCATTGTGGAATACACTTAATATCATTTGAGGAGAAGTAAATGTAATAGGAGGAGAGGTCCTGACCTTTTAGTGGGAATTTTACTCATTAAAATCTTCTATGTCTTCTCTTTGACATTTCAGGTAAACGCTGATGAGGAGGGTGACCTTGCGTTGCCATCTTTTATAAAGAATTCTCTGGTTCGCAAGAGACCGGTGGGCAGCATGTTAAGCTCATTCAACAACACAGGAATAGTGAGTATCTCTGGTGTCCCCACATACATGGGAGTAGTGAGTCTCTGTCTCTCTCTCTCTCTCTCTTTTATAAAACCACTGCTCCCAGAAGGTGCAGTGATCTACTAAGAAGTGTTTTGCATAGTTTAAGGGTGGGAATGTTTGTACTTATATAACGTCATATTCTCCCTTTTAGGTGAGGACGGGTTTTGATGGTTTGGGTGGACGGACAAAGTTTATACAGGCCGTATCCTTTACTTTGTGTAGGTGCATCATGATCGTGCTGGGAAGTCTGCAGTTTACTAAAGTAATTGTGAAAGCCACAATCATTGATATTTGAATAACATTTGAGCACAAGTCCTCGTATAGTTACAGGACTAACTGACAAGATTTCCAGGGGTCATCCATTGTCTCCTGCTGTAATCTGGAAGTTGAGGGGGCGCTCCTATAAGAGCCTCTCATGTGTAATGTAGGAGATAATCATATATTTTCCATGATAACACATATGATTTATTATTATTATCCTTTATTTGTTAGGCGCCACAAGGTTTCCGCTGCGCCGTACACAGTACAAACAATCGACTATACAGGGTGACCTAGTACAAAATGATAAAAATACCAAAACTTCAGAAACTCCAGCCTGGCTGATGCAAAAAACGAAGCAGAAGAACAGGTAGGGAGACAGGAGGAAAGAGGGCCCTGCTCAAGTCAGCTTACATCCTAAGGGAGGGAAAACAGAACAGGCACATGGGGAGCCAGATGCGGCAAGGGGAGAGCGAATTGAGAGCGAGTAGAGGGGTTATGTGGATAATTGGAAGGCTTTAAGGAAGAGGTGGGTTTTCAGCGTACGTTTGAAGGAGCACAGAGTAGGAGAGAGGCGGATGGAACGAGGGAGTTCATTCCAGTGAAGGGGGGCAGCACGGGAGAAGTCTTGGATTCTGGAGTGGGAAGAGGTGAGGAGAGGCGGCGATCATTGGCTGAGCGCAGGGAGCGGGCAGGAGTGTGAATGGAGAGGAGGTTAGAGATGTAGGGGGCAGTAGACTGGGAGAGAGCCTTGTAAGTGGTGGTGAGGAGTTTGAAAAGGATTCTGTAGGTCTTAGTAGCTATCCCTCGCTGTGTACGCAGCTTAGAGCTGTCTGTACTACCTGACCTGTATAAAACGTATAGAGGTGGGATGATAGGGCCCAGCATGCCGCCAGCAGTTCCCGATAACTCTGCACTGATTAGGAAGTATCGGTGGGAGCCATCCTGGCTGTTTGCTGCTATCACCACCAATCTCCTGGATCTAGTCAGCGGGAGCATTATAGAATGAATGCAGATTCTCTTATTACCATACAAAAAAGGCATCAATACGACATAACACTACTTTTCCCCAGTGCGGTATGTACAGAGTATAATAACATTCTATAATATAGGCAGAAGGACAGTCCTTTACCTGCACACACAGCAATCACAGGCTGTGACAGATGTAATGTGACGTATACAGCACATAATCCTACAGTTATACCATCTTGCCCGTATTATTGTCAATATTTCTGGACTAGTGTTTTCCTAGTTAATAGTTTGATTTACACTATCAATTGTTTTAATGAAAGTGCTCATTTACAATTTTGCTAATACACTATACTTGTACTAAACTCCAAGTGTTCCCAGAGATACTGCAAAGGGGTAGTAATACCATGTAGATGATTTATTTCCCAGCCCTCCTATAGGTACATGCTAGAGACACCATGATGGAAGGTAAATGAAATGTCCAGTGTCCAAATGACAATTCCCACACATTGGAGACGGCCTAAGCCCATCTTTATGTACCATAAGAGGGGGAGCGATGCGTTGTGTACAGCCGGATTCCAGACTGTCTGACCACCTTTCACTGTAATGTTCCCATTTAGCCGTAGCTGACAGAATAGTATTAGAGGCCATGTCGCAAATCACTTTACCAACCAGCATTGTCGCTAGTCCTTTAATACTCTGTGCTCCTTATTTCATCTACAGCGAATGTTTAACCTACTTAAATAGCTCTTGTTCAAACTACAATTTTTTTTTTTTTTTTTTTAAAAAAAATAAATCTTTCCAATATGCAGACTCTTCATTCCTTTTGCAAAAGGCTGACGTCTGTTTAGTCTGCTGTATAGTTTCTACAGCCTGGTTCACAACCGCTGCTATAATGTCGCTTCTGCAATACAAACTAGCCACAGACTAGATAAAGGGTGGAATACATCTCGGCTAGTAAGGGGTAACCATCCATACATGCCTAAGACCACCATTATGAAGGAATAATTCTGCTAATACTTGACAGTTATCTTATAGTTCTCTGGTTATATATTCAATAGATTAATTCCAGCGAATAAGCGCTATTGTGGAGTATAGGGAGGTTTAAGATGGTAACCACCCCTCCTACTTAACTATAACTCTAGGGGGTATATTTGCTAAACTGCGGGTTTGAAAAAGTGGAGGTGTTGCCTATAGCAACCAATCAGATTCTAGCTGTCATTTTGTACAATGCACTAAATAAAAACTAGTATCTGATTGGTTGCCACAGGCAACTTCTCCACTTTTCCAAACCCACAGTTTAGTAAATATAGCCCTAGGTGTGAAAACACAGAAACGTGCCGTTTACTCCAGGATTCAGTAATCTGAGAAGATACCCACGGAGTAGGTGGAAAACGCCACCTTACCCTGTGTGTGCGGAAGTGTCTCACAGCGCGCGTGTCTCGTAGATGATGTATATCAGGTAGGTGCTTTGTAACCCAATATGTTACCTTATCCCTGATGTGACATCCCAGCAGAGAATACTTTTCTTGTAAAGGGCTTGGTGACCATATACACCCGGTACCGGCAGATATGTAACGTTACTGTAATAGGGACACTATGTAACCGTACTGTGCATACAAAAAGTGTTTGTTGTAGCGCTACACCCTCTGCTCCAGTGTCTTCCCATCACAAACTATGGGCTGTAGATTCTCATCCGGGACCGGTTTTGTGGCTTGTGTGTGTATATATAGTGTTTGCTTTAAATCCTGGTTGCAGCTATCCTGACCAGCAGAGGAACTAACACTAAAGTTATTACAAGGTGTTGACAGGAGTATAATTTGTGGTGTAATACAGCTCTGATCACACACAAAAACTCCATTATTGAAACCCTTTTGGTCATTGGTTGCAGATTGTCCACTTGCCCAGGATTCCCCACTTGGTGACGTCTACTACAGGTTTATATTGGACGCTCTGCTTTCATTCTGATACATGGTGAATTCCTTAACGCTTACATCCAGAGCAGTTTAACAGAAATCCGCCCTCTGCCTCTCAAATTAAAAAGGAAGAAGGTGTCCAGACCTCCAACCTCCACTTTCACTGTCTCCAATCAGCCAAGACTTGAAGACTTTCTAAAATGACCTGTTCTGGTGGGAGCTACGGAGATAGAGTAACCCTAATAGTCCAACATAAATACAGTATATCAGAGCAGCTTTTCATGTAGGACTACAATATGCATCGACAAGACGCAGTCTTCTAGTGTGAGGTTATGCAGTGATCCATCTAACGGTAAGATCTTACCCATGGAGATCTCCCACCATCACAATTCTGCCTGCAGTCTATAATGCATCAGTCTGCCCTTCCCTTGTGCTAACGATGGATGTACTTAATCTGGTCTCAGATGCTCTCTGGGGAAACTTATTTTATACTTTTTTTTTTTTTGTTTTGTAAAATTTCCTGCTGAAATCAGAAATGGTTTTGCAGTATCTGTTTTAGGACCCAATAATTGCAAGTTGATCAGATTTGTTTTATTTTGAGACATTCATGTAGCCTAAATGGAAACTTATTCAGATATGTTGTTTTGAGTCTGGTTATGTTTTATTTGTTTTCAGTGTAAATAAATGTACATATTCTTAAATGTAAGATCTGGTACTTAACGAGATGTAAAACGGCACAATGTAAAACTACACATTACTACATGTGCAAAGCTCTGAAGAAATGGTTGGTGGATATCCTCAAATATCGCACACACTTACATATTACATATATTATAGCATCTGTGTTGTGTGTGTGGTTTCCAGAGCTCATTTTGGCTTTATGGTTTTTACTTTGAGATGAACTTGGCCTTTTTTTGCAATAATTAGAAATTAGCCCAGAGGTTTTAATTGACAGTACTGTAGTACTTAATAGCTACAATATACTGATTTAACATTTAGTGTGTTATGGCCACCAGTGTGTCATAAACTTGTAGAACTAGCGAAGAGGTCTTCACCTATAGCAGCCGCCTTTCCCGTAGAGCCTGGTTATACTCACAGGTACTCGGATGCCGCCAGGTCTTATGCTCAGGGTAGTACAAGTTTATGGTCACACAGCAGCACTCATGAGTGGGAGGTAATAGACGAAGTAGGGACAGGCCAGAGGTTTGCGGACTGGAACAGAGATGGTAATGTCTGACTGGCCTAACAGAGAGCAGGCGGAGATGTCTGATACAAGCAGGGTCAGGGCCACAGGCAACGATGCAAATCCGGTAACGAGCAGAAGGTCAGGGCAACTAGCGATGATTCAGAGTCCAGGTAACAGGCAGAGGTCATACACAGCAAGCAGTCCAAAGGTGTTCACCAAACGCAGCACAGAAGCGGGTTGCAAACTGGAACAGAACGCTATAACCGGCAGTGAGGCTCAGTCCTCCCTGCCTTAAATAGTACTGAGAGGCAATCAGGGCTTTGCCCTGAAATCATCTCCAGGCACATTTAATTAATTGGAAGTTTAATTAGCTCGCAGGCTGTAGGAGTCCCTGCGCACGTGCCCAGCTGCTCTGTGTTGCCGGGTGTGCACATCTGAGAAGTTGGCGTCCGGCCGTTGCCTCAGCAACGGTCGGGTCGAGAACTGGAAGTGACGTCATGGAGATGGCCGGGACGCCAGGGACAGTAGGAAGGGAGGTTCCTAACATATTTTACAATCTTGACAGCACAATCCATGAATCTAGGCACCAGTCCAGGTGAGATGATAGGAGCTAGTGCTTGAGATACATTATGGACAGTTGAGTGTGGGACAAGGTGCGTCAGGTCTTTTTCCAACCACGGTGTCTCTGTTCTCAATTGTTCCCATGTCCAGGAGGGGGGAGTTTGGTCTCTATGGTACTTCCTCTTATCCATATTAGCGTGGAACCATTCGGCAGAGTGAATATTGTGGTGTAGGCAGCAAACGTAGAAGTTATTGGAGATATAGAATTCATCAATGGAATCCTCCGCCCCCACCTACATTGCTGAGCCAGGAATGGGCAGAGGGGATTGGCAGTTTCAGGCATAAATGTTCTGTCTCTCCTTCCCTATCGCACTATACTTTGCTAGGGCTTCGTCATTTGGAATGGAAGTTTTTTGACACCCTTCAATGACACATCAACAGATCTCTGATTACAAAGGAACCCCTGGGGCCATAAATATAACTTTCCTCCACGGTAGTTCTCAGATCAATTAAATTTGTCTGCTTCATGAGCCATATTATAATCCATCCCCTTTATAAAACGTCATTCTCAAGCTTCCGCATGGACATCACCTTACCATTGTAGTCTGTCTTAGACTGTGGTCACCATTAGTATTAGGATAGTCACCATTAGGTCACCATTGTGCAGTCTGACACAACTGGGCTGTCCAATGGTAGCAGAAACTGAGGATGTTACTGTAATTTCCAACCGAAGTTGATCTTACAATGACTTTCCTCTATCTTCTGTTTTTTGTTACTATTTTCCGTTCTGAGAATGTTACATATAGTTGTGAATTTTGCTAATAGCGATTTTATGTAATGTAAATTGTCAGGTGTAGTGGACCATTTAGTTGGAATACAAATCTGACTCTATGTACCATATACACCGCTCAGTCACATCATTAAAACCACTGACAAGTGAAGTGAATAACATTTATTATCTTGTTACAATGACACCTGTCAATGGGTGGGATATATTAAGCAGTGTTCCCGTTATCCAGTGCTTAATACCTACCAAAAGGACAACCGGTGAACTGCTGCCATGGTCATGGGTGGTCCAGGCTCACTTATGCATGTGGGGAGTGAAGGCAAGTCTGCCTGGTGCAATCCCACAGAGGGGCTACTGTAGCACAAATTACTGGAAAAGTTAATGCTGGCCATGATAGAAAGGTGTCAGAACACACTGTGCATCGCAGCTTGCTGTGTATGGGGCTACGTTCCCGTAGACTGGTCAGTGCCCATGCTGACCCCTATCCACCTCCAAAAGTGCCTACATTTGGCACATGAGCGCCAGAATTGGACCATGGGGCAATGGAAGAAGGTGGCCTGGTCTCATGAATCGCCTTTTCTTTTACATCATGTGGACGGCTGGGTGCGTGTGCTTTGTTTATCTGGGGAAGAGATGGCACCAGGATGCATTATGGGAATAAGACAAGCTGGCGGAGGCAGTGTGATGCTCTGAGCAATGTTTTGCTGGAAAACCTTGGTCCTGGCATTCATGTGGATGTTTGACACAAATCACCTACCTAAACATTGTTGCAGACCATGTACATCCCTTCATGGGATGTACATGGGATGGCAGGGTCCTCTTTCAGTAGCATAATGCGCCCTGCCATAACAAATATTGTTGGGGGAAAAAAAATGGTTTTAGGAACATGACAAAGAGTTCAAGGTATTTACTTTGCCTCCAAATTCCCCAGATCTCAATCTGACCGAGCATCTGTAGGATGTGCTGGGAAAACAAGTCCGAGCCATGGAGGCCCTAGCTCGCAACTTGCAGGATTTAAAGGATCTGCTGCTAACATCTTGGTGCCAAATACCACAGGACACCTTCAGAGGTCATGTAGAGTCCATGCTTCAACAGGTCCCAGCTCTTTTGGTGGCACGAGAGGGACCTACACAATATTATGCAGGTGGTTTTAATCTGATCAGTGTATATTACTATAGTCTATGGAATATTTGGACTTTATGTTGTGTTCATCTTTATCTAATGATGGGGCTAGAATAAGATTAAATATCTTCTGAAACCCAAAAGAAGTACAACTGTGATGAAACTAGTTTGATAACACTTTAACCAGCCTGTCCTTCGTTTCTCACGTAATGTGGATTATAGCCCTTGCTTTTGTTTCCCAGCTCTACAGTGCCTAATTACATGTGGATAAGTGAACATTGTAGTTCATTGTAAATATGTATATTGGTATTGTATATTGTTGTGGCAGTCAGGTTATTCAATGTTCTTAAAGTGAAGCCAGGGGGGTTATGAGTAGGGATCAGGTTGCAAGATGCTGGTGAGGGGGAAGGAGATTTGATTAATGGAAGGTGCAGTGGAGCTGGTTTTGAGTTTTCGTTCTCTACCAATGGATTACAGCTGCAGCTAAGAGAAGAACTCCATGGGTCTTTAAGTCAGGACATCTATGTGACTGTAGCTTCTTAAGCTAGTGGGGTAACGGACAGACGTTGTGGTAAACCTGCCTGGCATTTATATACTGTGTACATAATAATTGTTTTTATTACAATAAATGTATTGTTTTACTTTCTAACTGTATTTGCCTGAGTGACTAAAAAGAACCTTAGAAGGTACTGGGTAGACTTCCCTGGCCTAGGAAGGCACCCGTGGGTGGCCAGCCAGCGTGAAGTGGGTAGAATTGAGCCAGAAAACCCGGTATCTTCACAACATCTAAAACAGTATGTTTTTTTTGTTTTTTTTAATCACCTTTTCATTGAGTGTCCTAGAAAATGTTTCAGAGTTTTGTTTCTACATGAAATGTATGACTGGTAACAAAACAAGCATTTAGTCACACAGTCGCAGTACTGGGCAGCTTAATATACAAAGGGACCTTTTAGACTAACTGGTGCTATGTATCTTTGGCTTTAGAGGAACCAGGAAATGGTTGAGAGCCCCTGATCAGACCAGTCTTCTCCTAAGATGCTCTCAACCATTTCCTGGTTCCTCTAAAGCCATACTGGCTAATGATCGGCCACACCGCTTTCAGGATCGGATATTCAGGACTGCCAAACTCAGGACTACTAGGAGTTCTTTTATATATATTATCCGTGGAATCCTTGAGGAAATTCGCATAGGAGTCCTGATGCTGACAATTCAGCTACAGTTAAGCCATTGTATTATTTCTTTCTGGTACGTGTAATCACAATTGGTGTGTTGCAAGCAGGGACTGTGTGTTTCAAAACTCACTGGTGTCTTATGGTGATCAGTGAATTATTGCACTGGGTGACCTAGTGCCTCTAGAAGATGCTACACTATTATTGATTTCCATGTATTTTACATATGCTGTGAGATCCGGAAGGAAGATTCCATATACCAACATGATGTCCATATGTTATGAGCTCTGATCAAGCCTCTGTCTGGTACGCATATTATCAAACGGAATCGTTATGCTTTATCTTAATAATAGTACACGATGAGGCGCCTTGTTGTTTCCTTGTTTTAGAGATATATATATATATATATATATATATATATATATATATATATATATATATATATATATATATATCTATAATATTGTATGTCCAAATACACTCGGCGCTCTACTTAATTATCTGGTTTATATACAGAGATAATAAGACAAATAAAATAAAAGATCACTCCCCATGTACAGGTGGCTGGGTTATTCCCAATACCAGATGGTAAGTCCAGAAATATCTATACAAAAATGATGAGATAGGGATAGGCGCCTAATAGTGTAGTTTATCAGAGAGATGATTGTCTCAAGTCATTCTTATATGCGTACCAGATATAAATAGGAAAATGCGCACATCAGCAGGTCTATTATGCAGGTCCAATCCAATATACTTCTTAAATGGATGGAGTCATTTCATATACCAAGAAAATAGAAAAAAAATCGCATATAGTGTAATAATATAATATATTCCAAGCAGTGTGGGTCCCACCACCACCACACTCCTCATGTGATTAGTGTACCAAAGATATGAAAAGACAGGCTTATCTGTATCTCTTATCGTTGATCTTCAGTGGGATCCTTCTACACTTGTGGGCAAAGCAGAAAAAACACATATGATGTAGTGTATTCTTACAAAGGTTTTATTATTCAGGTAAAATAACACTCACATTGTATCAAATAGAGCAGGCTTATCTGTAACTAGGTTAGTTCAGCAGGAACACTCCTTCCAATACTACCACGACATATACATAAATCCCAATAGTTGCAACAACAGAGGCTTAGCTGTAGGTCAGCTGATATGAGAGGAATATTCCTTCCAGCGTTTACAACAATGGTAAAAATAAGTCTCAATACTGTCCAAATATTGATATATAAGTGGTCCACCACAAATCCTCAACGCGTTTCGTCTTTTCAGAAGACTTCAGGAGTAATATGCATATATGAATCAAAAATATTTATAATGTCTGGCGCCATCTTGCACATGCATCCTCCGTATCTACTGCGCATGCGTCAGAACCCGGATGTTCGGGAAGAAGCTTTATGGACAACTCTCATATTGACAATACTCGCGTGTAAGCGTGCAGTATTGTAGGAGACTGAATTCACAGAGCCATTTTCCTTATTGGCATTATATATATATATATATATATATATATATATATATATATATATATATATATATATATATATATATATATATATATATACACACACACACACACACCCCCACTAAGTGCCAAATAGCTCCTAATACCTAGATATTCTAATAGTTTCTAATATCTAGAAAATATGGCAGTATAGCAAATTAGCAAATATGATGGTAATAGCTAATTAAACACATCTCATTAAAATAAGTATATAATATAATAATTATCACATGATCTAAGACACAAACAGTATCCATTATGACATGCTGTATATCTTACAGTACAATTCGTAAAAGATTCTTAAACTAACATCTCTAAAAATTCATAAAAGCTCATAAAAAAGGAGCAATTTCATATCTCTCATTCAAACCCCCTGGGGCTAAAATACCTAGTCCAAATATTCAGTACATCTCCCTTTGTGCCAACTTTTTTTTTTTGAGATTTCCACCTCTAGGACCTAAAGTAAAATTTTCAATTGTTCAATTGCCATAAACTTAATTTGTTTCATATCTGAACAATGTTTTTGACAAAAATGCTGAGATACTGTATGGCTCTCCAATTTGTGTTAAATATTCCTAATATGTTCTTGGATCCTCAATTTTAACACTCGCTTAGTTTTACCGACATATTTTAGGCTGCATGTACATTCCATTAAATATATCACTGATGTAATTCATTAAACACTTAATCATGAATTTCCCACTCCCATCATGATTATAAAAAATAAATTTTGCTGGATTTACATATTGACACACATTACAATGACCACATCTAACGAATCCCTGGGTATCCAAAAAAGTAGTACCAGTTTTTAACTTACCCGCTCTCAGCATCCTTAAGGTTACGTTTTTTTCTAAAGAGTACAACAGATGAATCTGGTAAGATACTAGTCAGAATGGGATCCCTTTTAAGAATATCCCAATGCTTGGAAATAACAGTTCTAATCTTTTTCTCTTCACAGTTATATTTGATAATAAAGGTTTCCTCTTTTTCTATTTTCTTTAGTGGAGTATTTTACAAAATCCTCCCTATTTGTATTACCTATTTGTTCAATAGCTCCTTCGATCAATTTACTGGAATAGCCGCTATCCCTAAAGCTACTCGAATATAGTTTAAGTTGGAAGGAACTAGTACGGTCCATTGCGGAATTTGAGAGACAACCCATGCTTTGGAACAGTAGGTGCTGAAACCTTTACTTCTTCCCAGGGTATGTGGTCCTCTGATGCCCTTCCCTCTGTATAGACATCCCAGTTGCTACTTGCTTTAGCTGGGTCCTTCCGAAATCCTCATTGGATGCAAAATTTGGAACACAGTTCCGGATCTAACTAGAGTATCTGCTTCTCTGGAAAAGGCTTTGCAGACTGCTCCGGCTACTAGGCTGTGCATGCGCTTGGATCAGCCTCTCTTGCAGGACTTGGAGAACTCAGATTCTGAGCCATTGCTTCAAGATGTTGATGGGTTTGTGCACAACGAATCTGAGAGTGAAGATTGGTCTGTGTGGGAGGAGGATTATTCTAGTAGACTAGGAATTGAGGACCTGATAATGGTGGTAAGGCAGGTGCTCAATATCACTGATATTGACCAAGATGTGACCCAAACATCGATGTTTACGAGGTCCAAGAAAAAAAACGGTCTTTTTCCCTCCATTTTCCCCATTATTAGATATTTGGGACTAGCCAGATGACGAGTTTCTTATACCCAGTGTTACGAGCCGCGGCGGTGCTCAGCCGCTGCGACTCTCCTACCGCCGTCCCGGCCGTCGCTATGACGACCGGGACGTCACTTCCGGGGGCTCGCCGGCCGCTACCATAGCAACGGCCAGACGCTCTTCTATCCAGCGCCGCATTCCGGCATTACAGGGCAGCCGGGCGCGTGCGCAACAGCGGGGCAAGTCTGCAGGCTGATTAATTCCATCAAGGAACAGCCTGTGGACAATTAGAGTACTGGGCTCTCATTGGTCTGTTTCAGTATTTAAGGCAGGGAGGGCTTAGCCTCCCTGCCGGTTCTAGCTTCCAGTTCCTGTGTTGCTGCCTGCTGCTGTATTTTGGTGTTAACTTTTGGATTGAATTCTGCCGTGTATGACCCCTTCCTGTTTTCTGGATTTGCCTGTGCCCTTGACCTTCTGGCTAGTACCACCGTTTCTGCTGATTTGCCCGTGACCTTGACCCTTGGCTTGTTTCCTGACTATTCTTCCTAGCAAGTGACCCCTGACCTCGGCCCCTCCTTTGGAACTGCTGCCTGCCATTATCCTCTGCTCCTGGGTTCCCCACAGCTGATACACGCCACACGACCCTCTGTAGTCTGCAGCCAAGTCTGTCCCCACCACTAGGGGCTCCAGCGAACACCTGACTATCAGAGTAGACTCCGGGTGGTGTTGTATTGGTTGGAGGGGTTCCTGACACCCAGGCGGTATCATCTTAATGATCCTTTCCCTGATTCTGAAATTGCTCCCATTGCTCATTTGGCTAAGAATACTGTTATTCCATTGCTAAGTGCTGCTTCCTTGAAGTACAGCACTGATAAAAGATGCAGACGGGGCGTGGTCTGGAAGCAATCTCGAATATCGCTGGGGCTTCCCATTCCAACTGCAGGTTGTTAATGAATAAAAATCAGCGGTTCTTAGAGAACCTTCAGAAATCCCTGCCTTCTGCTTGGCTTTGGACATTCAATCAATCTCGCTTCCAAAATGGCTCGAGTCCTCATCATCATTTATTTATATAGCGCCACTAATTCCGCAGCACTGTACAGAGAACTCACTTACATCAGTCCCTGCCCCATTGGGGCTTACAGTCTAAATTCCCTAATATACACACACACACAGACAGAGACAAACTAGGGTCAATTTGTTAGCAACCAATTAACCTACCAGTATGTTTTTGGAGTGTGGGAGGAAACCCACGCAAACACGGGGAGAACATACAAACCACACAGATAAGGCCATAGTCGGGAATTGAACTTGTGACCCCAGTGCTGTAAGGCAGAAGTGCTAACCACTACGCCACCATGCTTGAGTCACTCTCAAACCTGATCCCGACAGATAACCCACATAGGGAGGAGAGATTTCGGCAGCCTGGTAGACCGAAGAAAAACCCTCAACGACGCCAAAATCAACAGGCCTGGAAGGGCACCTGAATCTCATGGTATGACTCATGACCGCATACAGTATTTAAGTCTTCCTTGAGACCCCACTACCTGACACCCTCTAAAGGTGGCACACTTCACTACATACCTTCAGACTGTCCTCAGGGCAAGCTATTTACTGTCTTTCTCCCTACCCTTGTCTTTACAGGTATCCGAGCATGCTGCTTGTAAGTGGCTCCTGAGACGTCTACTGAGGAAAAATTACCTATTGTCTCGTCAGCAGAACCCTTCACCTTCACCAAGAACCCTCAGATATGCACATACAGACTTTACTTGTTCTTGTCTCCTCCTTTTACTTGAAGGACAGGAGAGTTTGAAACTGACCTGTTTATACAACCTTTTTCTAATTGTTGCAAAGTTCTTATTTTTCTAAATTTTGTTTAGTATGTACTAGCGCCATATTCACCATACAGTACACTTACGTATATATAGATATGTACTCCCCATTTTCTATATGAACATTTTTTCTGATTTGATTCTTGTAGAAGTACATAAACATTTTCATTGCCTTATTGTCATTGTCACTGACCCACCGCCCCCCCCAATGCTCCCGGACAGCACAAGTTTTTCTGGAGCATGATATGGCCTAGCCTCCTCATCGCGAGTTAGCAGGGAGAACACTCGCCTAGTTTGAGTTCTTATGCATAGCACCTCAGTATCCTAGACATACTTTGTCCTCCATATATCAAATTTTGAATGAATACTCTTTTAGCGCACTACCCAAATTCAATAGAGACTGGAAGAGCGATTTGGGCATCATCATGCCCGACAAGGATTGGTGTGACATTTTTCAGCGCACCCAAGCTAGCTCAGTCAGTGTGCAGGTGAGTGAAACACAATATAAAGTGTTGACTCAGTGGTACCGTTGTCCCAGCCTATTAGCCAAAATGTTCCCTGGGTTCCCAGATCAATATTGGAGACTCCTAGTGGCACCGGGCACCCCGTTGCACATCTGGTGGGACTGCACAGCTCTTAGACCCTTCTGGCCCTAAGTTTTACTTGTCACCAAGTAAACCAAGGTACCCAATTGTCCGAAATATTGGCTACTTAATGTTATCAAATTACCCATTTCCCAATATAAATAATCCACCTTGAAGTACCTCAGCAGTGCAGCGAAGGCTGTGATACCGGTCCACTGGAGATCCCCAACATCCCCTTCTATTAAAGAATGGTTTACACGTTTGGACTGGTATATGTCCCTGGACAACATAATTTACTCCACAGCTGATAAATACAGAGAATATTACCTACTATAGTATGAATGGATCGAATTTAAAGACTCTACATTGTATGCCCAATGGAATATATAAGGCCCAAACCTCCCTCCCCTCTTTCCCTCTCCTTTCTATCCCCTATCCAACAAAGTAGTTAAACAATAACATCCCACTTGTTTGTAAAATATTCCCAACAGTCCTGCAAGCGGGACTTTTCACCAACCTTTTCAATTTGATGAACAAGCCGCCATATTGGTGATGTCAAATGTTTGAATGATGTTATTTAATATATAGCTTGCAATAATATTCAACTGTGTTATTGTGTTAATTGTAAACGCTGTGTTATTTTCAATAAAAAAAGATTTTATAAAATGAAATAAAAAGATGCAAGGGACTTCTTAAATCCATCAACTTAGCATCTGGAGCTGCTCTGTGCCCCATTATGGCGGCAGCCATGATGATCAAGGCAGTGGAAAAGTGGGCATCCTCACTGAGGGAGGCTATTCAGGCAGGACTACCAAGAGCTGAACGGTTTCCTATGGCAGACCATGTAAAGAAGGCTGCTGAATTTTTGGGAGTCGCAGTGATAGATGCTGGCCAGGGACTGTTACGTACTTCTGCCTTAGCTATTGCTGCCAGACATACTTGCGAGGCGGACGCCGAATCCAAGAGAGCTCTGGAAGCCGTACCGTATGACGGTCTAACCTTATTTGGACAGGCTTTAGAAAAGTTTATTGCTCGGGCCACAGGGGAAGGCGAAGAGTTCATTTCTTCCGTAGGTCACTTCCAAGCCTAAAGGGAGACGTTTTCGTTTCCTCTTGTTTGTGGGAAGAGCCAAGGTCTTACCTCCACAATGTCAACAATCCGCCCCTCGAGGAGGTCAGAGAGGTAGATAGGCTTGGTGTGGACACCGTTCCACGAACAAGCCTTCTGAGAAACCCTTGGCATGACTCGCTAGTTTCCCCACCGGAGTCTATGGTGGTGGGAGCTCGCTTGTCGGGATTAGTGGCTTTGCTCAACCACAGACACCTGGGTAAGAGGGGTGGTTTCCAGGGGGTACATTTTGGATATGGAAGGTCTGGCTCCTAGACAGTCTTTCTACCCCACTTCCCAGAAACACAGTCTGAAAGGTTGCTCTCCAAGCAAGCTGTCAGGAATCTGGTGACATCGGGAGAAGTTATCCTGGTTCCAAGAGAGGAAATGGGTCTGGGTTATTATTCACACCTCTTCCTTGTGCAAAAGCCAGATTTTTCTTTCCAGCCAATTCTTAATCTCAAACATCTCAACACTCGCTTGAAGCTGACAAGTTTTTTGCATCCTTGGACAACATGGACGCATACCTTCGTGTCCCGATATGGCCTCCACAAGCTGCTCAAGTTTGCGGTGGATCAAGATCACTTTCAATTCCAGGCCCTTCCTTTCGGTCTAGCCACGGCATCAAGGGTGTTTATCAAGGTAATAGCAGTCATGGCAGCAATATTTTGGTTACAAGGTGTAATGATTAACCCTTATTTTGAAAACCTCCTTATAAAAATAATATTTGGTGGTTCGCCTTCGGGATCATCTGCGTTTGACAGCAGACAGGTTACAAGCCCATTGGTGGAACATCAATGTCAAAAAATCCTGGGGCTCCTTTTCGACACCAAGTGTCAGAAGGTGTTTTTACCTCTGGAAAAGATTCTAGCTTTGCAGAACCAGGTAAAGCATTTACTGGCTCTCAAGCTGGCATCAGTGCTTCTGTGTATGAAGCTGATGGCCTGCATGGTGTCTTGTTTCGAGGCAGTTCGGTGTTCCAGATTTCAATCTCGCCCACTTCAGCAGGCAGTTCTGCTACATTGGAAACGCTCAGACACCAGGTTGGCTGGTCAGCTCTTCTGGTTGTCGGCTGCAACTTGGGTGTTTCTGATATGGTGGCTGAGAATGAACAGGGGGTGTCCGTTCTCAATTTGGGGCTGGACAGTGGAGACCATGGACGCCAGCCTCTTTGGCTTGGGGAGTCTCTCAATCTTCGATTGCAGGCGACTCTGACCCCGGAGGAAGCGAGATTACCCATTGATGTTGTCAAACTATGGGCAGTATTCAGTACTTCAGGCCCAGTCACAACTCTGGCGAAAACCACTTCAAATTCAGTCGGACAACACCTCGGCGGTGGCCTATATAAATCATCAGGGCGAAACCAGACGTTCTCTGTTAATGAAAAAAGTTTCCAAAATCATGAAGTGGGCGGAACTGTGGGTTCCGGCCATTTCGGCGGTCTTTATCCCAAGAGTAGAAAATTGGGAGGCGGACTACTTTAGTTGCCATGACATTCATCCAGGGGAATGGTCGCTCATCCGGACGTGTTTGCACAGGTGGGGTTCGCCAGAAATAGACCTGATGGCCTCCCAATGAAAACAAGGTGGGCAAATATTGTGCAAAGACACAAGACCCGCAGGCCTTTCTTACAGACACCATGATGGTCCATTGGCACTTCAGGTTGTAAACATCTTTCCTCCACTTCTAATGTTGCCTCGAGTGTTGAAAATGGTAAGATGCGAGAAACGTCCAGTGATATATATTTTTATTATTATTATTTGACTTTTTTTGTTGGCTCCAAATTGGCCAAGAAGGTCCTGGTACGTGGAACTTCTTGTCATGTCCCTGGATCCTCCTTGGTGACAGCCACGCAGGGAAGACCTTCTCATTCAGGGTCCCTTCTTTCATCAGGACCTCAGTCAGTTAGCTTTAACAGTGTGGAAGTTGAAACCCTGATCTTTAAGAGGAAGGGTCTCTCTGACAATGTAATTCAGAATTTGCTTAAAGCTAGAAAGCCTTCATCTTCCAGTAATTACCATCGCATATGAAAGTTTTACATTGGTTGGTGTGAAACACATAAGTTTTCCACTTTTATCTTTTTTTTGGGATAGAGTATTGGCATTTCTTCAGGATGGTTTGGATGAGGGATTGCGTCTAGCGTCCCCTTAAGGTGCTGGTTTCCGCTTTGTTTGTATATTTTCAGAGACGTTTGGCTCTATTACCTGATATACAGACTTTTTTACAGGGTGTCTTACATGCCAAGCCACCATTTACACCATAGAGCTGTCGGATCTCAGCTTAGTTATTTTGGCAGTGCAGAAATCACAATTTGAGCCTTTAGGGGGGTATTCAATTGTTAGCCAGAACCGCTAAAATTCTGCGCTAAAAAAATATTACCGTTAATACGGAAATATCTCTGTGAGCTGAAATCCAGCGAATAAATTACCGTATTAACGGTATTTACGCACAATATTACCGTATTAACAGTAATATTTTTTGAGCGCGGGATTTTAGCGGTTCTGGCTGAAAATTGAATACCCCCCTTAGAGTCCGTTTCCTTGAAACTGCTTACTTTGAAGGTTTACCTTTTGTTGGCTATTTCTTCAGCCAGCGGGTATCCCAGTTGGCTATTTCCTGACACTTTCCTTTCCTGATATTTCATGATGATAGGCCGTTTTGCGCACTTTACTTTCTTTTCAGCCAATCGTGGTGTCAAAATTTCAACCAGGAAATTGTTATTGCTGCATTACCATGTGACATACCCTGCAATCAGCAGGGTTCTGTCCCTCTGTTGGATGTGGTTCGGTCCTTAAAGATCTTTGTGGATCTTACGTCTTCTGTGCGGAAGACGGATAGTCTTCTGGTGGTTTATGATTTTCGCAAGCGTGGCTGGCCGGCCACGAGACAGAGGATAACTTCCAATATCCGGCAGGCATACATTTTGAAGGCCTTACTGCTCATTCTACCAGATCGATTAGCGCTTCTTGGGCAGCGCGACATGGGGCTTCGGTGGAACAGTTATGCAGGGCTGCTACCTGGTCTTCTGTCCATACAATCACCAGATTCTACAGATTCCACGTCTTTGCTTCCAAAGACGCCAGTTTCGGCCGTAAGGTTTTACTTGCCACTCGGTCTGAGTTTTTCCACCAATAGGGGCAGCTTTGGGACATCCCCAAGTTGAGCAATGTCCGCCAACTGGTAGTGCAAGTAAAAACTATTTTTGTACATACTGTAAAATCTCTTTTACTTAAGCCAGTTGGGGGACACTGCGCTCCCATCCTTTGTTCTGACAGTTCTGTTGGTTGTGTTTCGTTCTCTCTTGTGGCTTTGTTAGTTAAATTAACTGAGGAAGATGGCCAGAAGGAGAATAGAGTAGAGGGAGCAGGCTAGACAATTTTGATTGTGCCTTTACTCCACAGCGCCCTCTATACCCCAAGGTGAGCAGTGTCCCCTAACTGGGTTAAGTGAAAGAGATTTTACGGTAAGTACAAAAATCACATTTTTGCTATTATATGCCTTCACCCTTTAAATTTTAAGTTTTTATCTTGGCTCCAAGAAGCGACATATGCATGTTCTGCACATAAAGGGGCACTTACTGCAATGTGTTTTTTGTTTTTTTGCTTTGTGAATGATATTATATGTGAAAATAATGTCTGCTTCTGTGAGTTTGTTTTATAAACAGCCGGCAGCCATGGTTATTCTGGTCCCTCCCCATCTGCCCTTTCCATCCACCTAACAAAATCATTCTACCTGCAGCTGGGAAGGGAAGTGGCGTGACTTTAATCTTTAAAACCTATTATTTTTGTCTGCATGTCATTTTGCGGTTTGTGTCTTGGTGTATTGTTTGTTTTTGTTTTTTTGTTCAGCTTGATGTCCATGAGATTATACTTAATAGAAAGTAACTGAAATAAATACACTTACACAATTTTCATGAAATACGGTGTAATTTTTACTCTTGGGACCATCCATCTGGTACAACTCCAAGGCTTTAAGGTGGATCTGTTTTCCAGAGAATTACAATAGCCTTTTAAATAAGGCTTTTTCTTTTAAAGAGTACCACCTTATGGCCATGTAATTATTATGGTGGTCTAGTAAGTCAAAGCATGCATGCAGACGTGGACATAGGTGTAGAACAAATCATGTAGCTTTGCTGGAAAGGTAAATAAAGTGCACTGATCTGAGGTGTTGACTGTCGGAAATGCTTTTTGCCAATGTATAGGGATAAGTGGAAGAGGGTGGGGGTGGGGGTAGGGTAGGACAAAATGAATAGAAAATAAAAATAAAACAAGATAAGTGGAAGATGCAAAAATAGATAAAGAAAAGGTAATAGATAAAAATACACATTCTCTTTATGATATCGCAAGTTTTAGTAGAATGTTTACAGTGCTTTGTGTAAAGATGGTTGTACACAGTCAGTAGTGAGCCAGCAGTGAGTCAAGAAGAAGATGATCTTACCCTATGTCCTTTCCCTATAGGCTTTTCTTCATTGATGAATCTGCTTCAATTCTTTGGTAGTCCCCTTTAGCTCATTTGAGCAGGTTGTTCCACTGAGATACTGTTTGTTAGTGGGGAATGCAAATGGACCACATAAGCATTTCCTGTATATGGTTGCTGACAGTAACAGTCCTGTTATAGGGCGAAACAGGCTAGATTAAGCTTGCCCCACATTCTAGGATCTGCATTTTGCTCTTCCACAAGCCACCATATACAGGAAACGTTTATGCTTACAGCAGGTTCTTCAAAAGTACAGAAACCACTGGCTAGTGATCCAACTGTTTTCAGAGGCGATGGTCATAGTAACGGTAGCTGTCTTTTCTCAGAAGCACTCTGAGGCTGTGCCAGAAGTGGGCATGTGCCCTGGGGTTCCTCGGCCAGTTCAGGAAACTGTTTGGGCAGAGCCTTCTCCTTGTCAGTAAGTATCTGGACATTTTCATGTCGTCATCAAGAATCACTAGAACCACCACATCCTTCTTCTCATCCAGTAGCCTTTGATGGGACATTAAGAAGGCATGACGCAGGAGACCAGTGTTAAATCCTTCATGGGTAAGGATTAAAACGGTCTTCTTGCTCCTGTAGATGGCTTCATACAAGTTCTCAATACTCGGTTTCCCAACCATCCAGTCCCTTTCTTCCAGGCATAAATTAAACATGCCTCTTTCAGGTCCTTCCAGACACACCAAAAACTCATTGTAGACCCAATCTGTCACAGCCTTGTTATTTGTATCGAAAGCTATATAGGCATCATACTCCTCTGTTTCTACAGGTAACTTTGAATAACGTGCGATAGATGCCTTTATTACTTGGATAGTGTACCACAAATCCCATGAGAAGATCTTCCAAACAGTAGAAGTGACCATCCAGGTGATCACCAGCAGATATGAGCAGATAAAGCACATACGACCATACAAGTCTTGACATGATTCTGGATTCATAGAGAGGAGTGACTTCCACCTCATAGTGTCTGGTGAGTCACAGATCATTTCTTTAGAGAGATGTTTCACCGTTACCTTCGTGTCCATCAAGAACTGAATGAACCAGTTAATGTGGCAGGTACATTTAAAAGGGTTTCGACTCACATCAAGGATATCTAAATGTTGGAGGAGCTGCTTGGGAAAACTATTAACATGAATGTTTTGAATTTGGTTGTTACTCAGGTATAGCTTCTTCAACTCCGTATATGAATTAAAAAACTCTTTGTTTAGAGAACTTATCTTATTGGATCTGAGATTTAAGAAGACAAGCTT
Organism: Mixophyes fleayi; assembly: GCF_038048845.1. Lineage (NCBI taxonomy): Eukaryota > Metazoa > Chordata > Amphibia > Anura > Limnodynastidae > Mixophyes > Mixophyes fleayi. The sequence goes on from NC_134409.1 coordinate 141,187,554, forward strand.
GCTTCTGATGCTGGTTATGCTGCTGTTTAATGAGGTTAATTCATTAGAACTGAGGTCCAAGTGAGTTAGATTGCCAAGGTGGACAATATTGTCCCAATGAAATGAATACAGATTGTTAGAAGAAATGCTGAGATATTCAAGTGACAAAGGTAAATTTTCTAAAACTGGAATCGGGATGACAATCAGTTGATTAGCACTAATGTCCAATACTTTTAGGCGTGTAAGGTTTGTGAACATGGTGGTATAAGTCTCTTTACCGTATTGCCACAAATTCACTAATTCATTTTTTCTGAAAAAGAGCTTCTCCAATGAAGGGTTCTTCAATTCTTTTGTTATGCGCAAACCAATCAAATTGTTGTTCAGATTTAATTCTATCAAAGAAGTGAGGTTTTCCAGGAAGTTAAGTCTGTGGTTTACGCCTCTCATCATGAACTGATACTCATTGTTAGCCAGATTTAAAACTTTAAGTTTTGGAATTTCACTTAAAGCTGCATAGTAATACAAGTCAAATCTGTTATGCGAGAGATCCAAGTGGCGTAGTGACTTCAAGTGGCCAAACTGAGAACCGTTTAAGCGTTGATTGATGTAGTTATAGCTCATGTTTAGACATTCAATATCTTCCATGCCCCAAAAGTCATCTGAGCGCAAACTCATTAAGTTGTTAAAGGATATATCAAGTGACCGCTGATATTGCCAACACTCTGCATACTCCACATCGGCATCCTCAATATGTTTATTATTGGGGTTTACAGATTCTCTCCAGCCTGGAACTGCATCTTCGTGTCGATTTAGAAGAGGTTCAGTGATTTCTGTTGTTCCCCTTTCTGCTTTACAATTTGATTCAAAAGATATTAGATTTTCCGCCAAGCTTACAGTGCGTAGGTTCTTATTTAGTAAAAGCAAACTTAAGTTTGCCTGGAGTATAAAGTTTGTTCTGAGGTTAATTACAGCAAGGTTTGGCAGACTGAGCAAGGGCTTAATACCATCAAAGTCTAGAATATCGACAAAGTATCCAACTAGGGATATCTTGTAGAGAGACGTCATTGCGACTGCGCTGGAATTTATAATCAGTTTCTTATACATTTTAAGTGGCTGAAAATTGAAATCCAACTCCAGGGTTTGTATGTTTTTTAATTGTGAGAAAAAGGTTTCTCTTTCAAAATTTAGTAAGTTGTCGGACAAAATCAAATCTTTTAAATTATGCAGTCTGCTAAACAGGGAGCTGTCTATGGTGGGGATTGAGTTACCCCTGAGATTGAGGTAGGTGAGCTTGCTGAGACAATCAAATACTCCTGTTTTAAGCTGCAAGGCACTGTTATTTTGACATGGGAAGCAAGGCTGAGCTGCGTGGTCACACCGCTGACAATTCCATTGCATGTCCAGTCTCTTCAGGTTGGGTAGGGGACATAAATCCTCCTTGTCTATCTTCCAAATCTTGTTCTCGGCCAATTCAAGGTCAACAAGAGAAGATGGAAGGTTCCTGGGGAAAGAACTTATATTATTAAAGGACAGCACCAATGTTTTTAAGGATGTGATGTTTCTGAGAACATGTTCTGAGATGTTGAACTCTGCGTTGCATTTATTACGGTAATAGCAATTCCAACCAATCAGCAAAGATGTCAATTCCATTAATCCAGAGAGAGCCGTCTCTGACAATGTGAAAATATGGTTGAGGTTAAGATTTAAAAATGTTATATTTCCAGGGAGCGGAGGGACAGTGGTCAAACTGTTCCCGCTAAGATCCAGGTTATGCAGATGTTTCAAACTCGCTAAAGCATCCAGCTCAATGGTCACAGAGCAATGTTCCTTGTCCGGTCTCAAGTTATCGGGCTGGCAGTTATTACTCATATTCAGAGTCTCCAGGTTTGGGACACCAGAGAAGGATCTGTTTGTGAGATGTGAGATATGATTGCGTGACAGATCAAGGGCAATGACTCCTTCTGAGGAGATGTACGGGACGTATTTCAGTTGACGGCTTCTGCAGTTTACGACTGTAGCGTTTTTTTCGTCATCACATGGCAGAAAGCGTGGAAAGATGCTTAGACACATGGATACACCAAAGATCATGATCACAGCAAATTCTGGAAGCCACCTTTGTACCTTTATAAAAAGAAAAGAAAGCGGTTACATATCTACAAGTTTCTCAAGTTTAACATGTTTCATTTCTTGCTGTGTTGAATCAGTGTTTGTGTCTAGTTTAACCTCAGCGGAAGAAGAAGGTTTTCCAGCAGCCCCAATGCTGGGGTTCAGTAGATGGCAGCTCCTGACGTTTGTTCAAGCTGCAGTTTTAGGTTAAGGGATAGGAACTGCGATCAAGTCTGCAAATAATTGTTGCAGTGTTTAATAAAGTATAAGATTTAAGACCATCAGCCACACGCCTTGTTTAAATGGCAAGATTACAAATAACAGTCTACTCCTCTATGTAATTAGGGGGGCACTTTTAAGAAGTGATTTGCAGAACTGAACTCCATTTAACTGTACATGTCCAAGTAATAAGGGGCCCAAACAAACCCTTTATTTGATTACATCCCTCTAAATAGTCCTGATTTTTTTGAGAGAACTTTGGAATCGGTTAGTTTTGAGGTCTTCATTTCACCCATACATGTCAGGTCCTCTTTAAGTGGTACTTGCCTCACCCCCCCCCCCCCCCCCCCAGCATTCCCAAATTGCATCTTTTAGGGCACACTCCCATCTTTTGAAACTCTACCCCTCAATCAAGTCCACTCTATTAATTATCAAGGGCATATTTCCCAATATTTATAATTTAGAAGTCTGGACATGCAGTGCTTACAAGAAAGGGGCGTACCACATCACATTGTGGGTGCCACATCCCCTGGGGACAGCCCATTGCTTTGGGAGTTCTGTCAGCCCCTTCCCTAACGATACCCCTTCAATGCTACGTGCACATGCCACTGGTACACGCTGCATTGAAGCTGCATCACTTAGTGGAACATATCTCCATCCTATCTCTGAATCGAAACAGATATTCAGGATAGCGTGGCCATCCCCTTGAATCGGGGCTACTGGGAGTTATGCCAATGGCGTATCCATTTTTCATAGAAATCGGGCACAGATTTGTGGAAAATGCATTGTTTGCTAAGCCTTGTATTTTAAGCTGCTGGGTGTTCATTTGCATGAGGGAGAAAGAGCAAGTGTGAGGGGCGTGTTAATGGGAGGATGGATCCCATTGTGCTGCAATTGTCTAAACGAGCAGAAAAGGAACAGCACAGGGAATAGACCAGCTCGTTATGTATTAATAAAAATACATTTATAATATCCGTGTAAAATGTATAAATATACAATATTTAATCAACACACATCTAAAAACAACATTATCACCAGAAGCTACTCAAATGCATTAAAATATTTGATGTTTCCTTTTTATATATACCAAGATGATCAAATCCAGATCACAAAATAAATTGAAAAGGTCAATGCAATATGCAAACTCAGACGGCATACATAAAAATTATAAACAAAGGGTAACAGACCTGTATACACCAGAAAATTATAGACCTGTGTATTATACACTGTTGGTTTTGTACTGACAAGAGTCTTCATGTAAAGCACAAAACATGTTCATTCCAGATGCCGAAACGCTTTGACACTTATTAGCAAATAGTTGTTATGGCATGGGCTGGCTTGGGAGTACAGGGGTGTACTCCCAATCAGTATTAGCACTGGCTTAGCAAGGTGTGGAGTCTAACAGCCTCCCTGGTTTTCACCAAGAACCCCTGCAAGTCGGGATGGACTTATCTGCCGAGAGACCGCAGGTCGGGGCCTTTGGTTCAGACCACTGATGTAAGAGACTGGTCGGAGGGAACGGCTACAGGAGACCAAATGAATAAAGAAGTAGTACCTGCGATTAGCTTAGGAGAGATGTGCTGAATCCAACTGGCCTGGGGTCAGGTACATGAGTCATATGGCAGCGGTACTCAGGGACATTCCAGAGGAGTAGTCAAATAGCAAGCCGAGGTCTGGCACACTAAATCAGTTGACAGCAGTACACAAGCTGAAATCACAGGGAGAAACATACCAAGGCATAGAGGAGTCAGACGCTGGGTAACCTGTTGCTCTGACACCATGCAAGTGTCGGAGCCTTAAATAGGAAGGGGAAGTTTGAATACCCTGCTGAAGGTCACATGAACGCCAGTACCGATACCCGGAAGTCCCGCACGGCTGTCAGAAAGGAGTAGGACATGGATCGGGTAAGTTTCTTTACAGTACCTCCGCCCCTTAAGTGTGGCTTCTGGACACTCTAAAGGTTTTTTTTTTAGAAATTTCTTGTGGAAATGTTTTAGAAGGTTAGGTGCGTGAAGGTTTTGGGCAGGAATCCATGGATGTTCTTCAGGACCATAGCCTTTCCAATCAACCAAGAACTGAAATGTCCTCCTGGAGATACGCGATTCGAGAATTTCCTTAACCTTAAATTCTTGATTATGTGCTGAGACTGCAGGGGGTTTTCCCGTAAAGGAGGAACATTTATTAATTGCCAAAGTTTTTAACAAAGAAACATGAAAGACATTAGGAATTCTTTAGGTGGGAGGAAGCTCCAACCTTTAGCCCACGAGGTTAATGACTTCAAGGATTTTGAAGTGGCCAATGAAACGTGGAGAAAAATTCGTAGAGGGTACTTGCAGCCGGAGATTCCATGTAGACAGCCAAACCTTATCTCCAGGAACCAGTAAAGGTGCATTACGTCTTCTCTTGTCAAAGGATTTCTTGCTAGCACGAGGGGTATGAGTCAGACTTAGGTTGATTCGAGACCATTGGGAAGAAAAATCTTGAAATAGAAGATCAACTGTTGGAATTTAGGAGGATGAAAGATCAGAAAACGGGAAGTCTGGGATGAAATCCTTGGAGAGCATAAAAAGGAGATACAGAGGTGGACTCATGGCATAGTTGTTGTGGGCAAACTTAGCCCATGGCAACAAGTCAACCCGATTATCGTCGGCAGAGGAGATATAACATCTAAGGAATTTTTCCAACTCCTGATTAGTTCTCTCCGTGAGGCCGTTAGTCTGGGGATGATACGCGGAGAAAACCTTAATTTGATTCCACAGACATGGCAGAAGGCCCTCCAGAACTTAGCCACAAACTGAGTGCCACGGTTAGAAATGATCTCATCACGGCATTAGTGTAATCGAAAGATCTCCTTTATAAAGAGTTGAGCCAAGGTGAAAGCGGATGGTGGCCCTTTCAAAGGTACGAAAGTGGCAGCTCTTGAAAAGCGATCCGTGATTACCCAGACCAAGGAGTAACCTTTGGATAGCGGAAGGTCAGTGATAAAGTCCCTTGACCAAGGGTCGGTCTGGAATGGGGGAGAGGATGCAGGAGATTATATGGGTTTTGTCTGGAAACTTTATTCTGGGCACAGGTTGAGCAAGAAGAAACATATTCTTGAACATCAGAAGACAGGGATGGCCACCAGTAGCTGCGAAAAACTAATTATTTGGTCTTCTTGATACCAGCATGGCCTGCAAAACAAGATCCATGACCCATTTAAGGAGTTTATCTAGTAAAGGGTATTTTCAGTTGTGTGGGACTTGCTACAATACCTTCAGGATCTATGAAAGGTTTCTTTTTGTCCTGTTCCTCTAGGTCGGCAGAATCAAATGAACGGGAGACAGTGTCAGCTTTCCTATTTTTTGATCCTGGTCTAAAGGTAATGCACAGATTAAAACAAGAGAAGAATAATGCCCATCTAGCTTGTCGGGTATTCAAGTGGGTAGATGTTTGTACATATAAAAGGTTTTTATGGTCTGTATAAATAGTCACCGGAAAAGAAGCGCCTTCCAGCAGATGTCTCAACTCTTCCAAGTCTAGTTTTATGGCAAGTAATTCCCGATCACTGATACCATAGTTCCTTTTAGCAGAGGATAATTTTTGGGAAAAGAATGAACAGGGGTATATTTTCCCAGTAGAGGACCTTTGAGATAGAAATGCCCCTACTCCAATGAAGGATGCATCTATTTCAAGAAGAAAAGGACGGTTGGTGTCGGGCTGTTGCAACACAGGGGCAGAAGTGAAGACCTTCTTGAATAAATTGAAGGCTGTTACTGCCTCAGACGACCAATTTTTAGGATTAGCAGATTTTTTAGTCAAGGTTGTAATAGGGGCGACAAGAGAAGATTAATCCCTGAATTGGTGATAATAATTAGCGAATCCTAGAAACCGCAGGGTAGCCTTGAGGCCGACAGGCTGAGGCCAATGTAGAATAGCCTTGAGTTTTTTGGGTTCCATTCGGAGTCCGGAGCTGGAGATCACATATCCAAGGAAGGGGAGTTGTTCCTTCTCAAAGGCACATTTTTCTAACTTACAAAATAGTTGATACTGCTGAAGCCGATTGAGAACGGCAGCCAAATATTCACAGTGAGATCTTAGATCAACAGAGTAGATGAGAATATCGTCCAAATATATGACCACTGACCGGTAGAGAAAATCCCAAAAGATCTCGTTCATGAAATGTTGGAAAACAGTGGGGGCATTGCGCAGCCCGGAGGGAATAACCGTATACTCAAAGTGGCCATCGTGAGTGTTAAAGGCTGTTTTCCATTCATCACCCTTCTTGATCCGAATCAAATTATAAGCGCCTTTAAGATCTAACTTAGTGAAAATGGAAGCTCCTTTTATTCTGTTGAAGAGTTCTGAGTTCAGGGGCAATGGATACCTGTTTTTGTCAGTGATGGAATTGAGACCCCTGTAATCAATGCAAGGGGGAAGACCTCCATCTTTTTTTTTTTTGACAAAAAAAGAACCCTGCTTCACCAGGGGAGGTAGACTTTCGTATAAACCCCCTCTTTAGGTTGTTCTTAATGTATGAAGACATAGCCTGTGTTTCAGGTAAAGAGAGAGGATAGACACAACCTCGCAGGGGGAATTTATCAGGTAGTAATTCTATGGCACAATCCCAAGCCCGATGAGGGAGTAATTTGGAGGTCTCTCATTCACAAAAGACATCCGAGAATGCAGCATAGTGAGCTGGTAGATCCAAGGGAATAGAAGAAGTTGGGAAAGATTCCTTCTTACAAATCACCCTTAGGAGACATCGGGAGTGACAGGTGGGCCCCCAGGCTTGCACTTAAGCGTTTTGACAATCCAGTCTTGGGGAAGGAAGTTGAAGCCAAAGAAGGCCCAATACTAGTGTATTAATGGCCTTAGAGATTTCCAGAAAGGAGATGGTCTCGGTGTGCAGCGCACCCACCTGAAGAGAGAGGAATGGTGTGATGTGTAACCGAGCCCTCGACAATCAGACTACCATCAATAGCAGTGATAGCTATGGGATGAGTAAGAAGTTGCATGGGTACGGACAATTTATCGGGGGACATAAAATTTCCAGCTGCATCTCAGTTGATTAGTGCGTGTAGCAACACCTGATGGCCTGCATATCGAAGAAGGAAAAGTTTGAGTTGTGTGGAGAGATCTCTGATGTACCTAACCTGGCCTGTCAGCATCTGGTTAGGCCCTTTTGTTTCCCGGGCGCTTAGAACAATTGCTTAAGAGATGTCCAAATTCACCACAATACAAGCAGAGATTATTCTTAAAGTGTCTCTCCCTCTGATGGTGAGAGACGTGCTTGGCCTAATTGCATGGGTTTCCTCAGCAGGAACAACAGGATTCTAGAACCTGGGAGCCAATTGAGGTGTAGAGCGACGGGAATGTCCTCTCTCCTGATTTCTTTCCCTGAAACGGATATCAATTTGGTTGCAAAGAGAGATAAGAGCGTCAAGAGAAGAAGTTTGTTCCTGACCAGCTACCTCATCCTTTATCCGATAGGATAACCCCTGCTTGATGGTTGCTACCAGGGCGTCATTGTTCCATCGTAGCTCAGAAGCCAGAGTTCGGAACTGAATGGTCGTATTGACCCAGAGGAAGTGTGCCGTAAGTGAAGTAAATCAGAGGCTGCACTGGAGACCCTACCCGGTTCATTGAAAAATTTCTTGAACATTTCCAGGAATGAGGTGTAGTTATGTGGGAGAGGATCATTGCGCTCCCACAATGGAGAGGTCCATTGAAAGGCTTGTCCGGATGTAGAGAAATGATATATGCAACTTTCGTCTTTTCAGTAGGAAAGTTTCCTGGCTGCAATTCAAACTGTATGGCACACTGATTTAAAAAGCCCCGACAGGACTTAGGATCACCATTAAACTTCAGAGGGTTAGGAATTCGGAGTTGTGATGCAGAGTATTGTGTTACTGCAAGGCTAAGCGCCGGAGAAGCGGGAGCTGGATGGTTAACTTGGGTAGCCAAGGTGTTTTGTTATGTATCAAGGCGTGAAGAGAGACCTCTCAGATATTGCAGGAGTTGGGCCTGATTTTTCTCTTGTATCTCCACATGTCCCACCAGTTGTTCCAGAGGGTCTCGCAGAGATGGATTGCCAGTTTCCCCCATAACTTTTTGTCACAGCAAACTGTTATGCACAGGTGTGTACTCCCAATCAGTATTAGCACTAGCTTAGCATGGCGCGGAGTCTAACGACGTCCCTGGTTTTCACCAAGAACCACAACAAGGCGGATTGGACTTTGCGGCCGGGAGACCGCAGGTCGCGATCCTTGGTTCTGCCCACTGATGTAAGAGATAGGTAGGAGGGAACGGCTACAGTAGACTAAATGAATAAAGAAGTAGTACCTGCGACAAGCTTAGGAGAGATATGCTGAATCAGACTGGCCAGGGTCAGGTTCACGAGTCAGATAGCAGCGGTGCACAGGAACAATCTGGAGAAGTAGTCAGAGAGCAAGCAGAGGTCTGGTACACTAAATCAGATGACAGCAGTATACAAGCTGAAATCACAGGGAAATACATACCAAGGCACAGAGGAGTCAGATGCTGGGTAACCTGTTGCTCAGAGCGTTCCTTAAATAGAAAGGGGAAGTTTGAATTCCCCCCTGCAGGTCACATGATCGCCAGCGCTGATGCCCGGAAGTCCCGCACGGCTGTCAGAACGGAGCAGGAGCATGGATCGGGTAAGTTTCTTTATACTGGCGCCAGATTCGGAGTGTTGATCAGA